>NC_133470.1:59521514-59824014 GCF_048565385.1 Saimiri boliviensis
CAGGATTTGCATCCTGATTCTGTCACTTCCAGCTGTGTTACCTAGCTGTGTTAACATCTCTGAGCCTCAATTTCTCATTGGTAAAATAAAGATAATAATAGCACCAGCTTGGTAGGATTTGAGTTTGCATGTTATCCACTTAGGACTTTGTAAAGACTCAATAATTGGTAGCTAAAAACAAAACAAGAACTGCAAAAAAGATAGTCTTTCTTGTACGTCATCCTTCCTCCATTTCCCCAACAAGCTGAGCCAGGAGAGGGTAAGGAGACATCCTTGGACAAGTATTCCTAAGCTCTATTCCAGACCCACAGAAGGGTTTCTCCCACTTCAAATCCCTTCTTACCTTTTCACCTGTCCTGGACTCTTGTCTTGATATCCTGAAGTTCCTTCCCCCATCACAACCATGCAGGGGTGGAGTGGAGGAAATAGGGGTTTGTGGGCCAGGGACAAGGACTTAAGCTTTCTGTTAATCCCTGTTCTAGGGTTGAGTCCCTTACTGGTGATGGTAGAAGGTCAAGTGTGAGGTCACAGTAATTTCAGGGCCTAGAGATTGAGAGAACAATAGTCTTGTGGAGGAGGCATTGACAGGACAGTGGGCCTCATATGCGGCCTTCTTCCTTGGTCCCCTGTAAGGGAAAGCACCTCCCTCAACCTGCTCCAACGTCCCTTCTGTCCATTCTGCTGCCTTGTCTTTACTTCTGGTAGCCCCAGCTCAGAGCAAGCCTGGGGACCCATTGAGCATCTCCCTGCAACTCCCTCTTGGAAGTGGGGTGGGGTGGAGTGGGTAGAGGACTGGCTAAAATTGGGGATATAAGGGCACAAGATAGGGTGCCTGAGCTCTCTGGTGGCCCACGTCCTCTCCCTCCACCCTAGGGCCGACAGTTCCCCAAAGATCGGGGGAGCTGGGGCTGAGCCTGGGGGCGCCACTGCCTCTGTTCCTTTAAGGAGCCGCTGTTTAGCATTCCTGCCGCTGCCGCTGCCGCTGCCTGCCTCTGCGCGCTGATTGGCTGGAATCTACTGAGAAGGGAGCCAGGGAGAGATGCTCTTGACTCCACTCAGATCCATCCTGGGGACCAGAGCAGAAGCGGTCCTCGCAGCACCCAGTCTCTGCTTGGGCTCCCGCTTCTTCTTTGCCGCTGGGCCTCGGCCCAGGAGCCACGACGGGCGACACGGAGCCGCCAGTGCTGGAGGGGGAGCCGTGGGTGCGGGGCAGCGTGGGGGCTGAGGCCCCGGGACGCCCGCCCGGCCCCAGGCCCCGCTCCGCCCGGGCGCCCCCACGGGTGCCCCCCCCTTCTTGGTCCGAGCAGTGTGAGTGTGCCCGGGAGCCCGGCGGCGGCGGCGGCGGTGGCAGCGGCGTGGAAACCGGCGTGGGCTGGGGGGTCCGAGCCGCGGGGGGCAGTGCCATGCACAAGCACCAGCACTGCTGTAAGTGCCCCGAGTGCTATGAGGTGACCCGCCTGGCAGCCCTGCGGCGTCTCGAGCCTCCGGGCTACGGGGACTGGCAGGTCCCCGACCCCTATGGGCCAGGTGGGGGCAACGGGGCCAGCGCGGGCTATGGGGGCTACAGCTCCCAGACCTTGCCCTCGCAGGCGGGGGCCACCCCCACCCCTCGCACCAAGGCCAAGCTCATCCCCACCGGCCGGGATGTGGGGCCGGTGCCTCCTAAGCCGGTCCCGGGCAAGAGCACCCCCAAACTCAACGGCAGCGGCCCCAGTTGGTGGCCCGAGTGCACCTGTACCAATCGGGACTGGTATGAGCAGGTATGGACCAGCGGAGGTGGGAGCGGTGGGGCAACCCAGGAGGGCTGGGGAGTGGGGGCCTAGGGGACCGGAGTGCAGTAGGGGTCGCTGGGGCTCCAAGCCTGTGGACCCCGAGCCCTAGCATTGCAGCTGGGCAAAGAGAGGCGGTGGGAAATACGTGGTTCCCTGAGTATGTCTGTTTGGGGGTCTCCATTAGAAGGGGATTGGGAGGAGCCGTGTGTGTCAGGGGGTAAAGGCATGGCGGAGAAGCACATTTTCCTGTGTGGGGGAATTGGGTTTGTCTCAGTGTGGGGGTTTGGCAATGTCTCTGTGTCTGGCAGGGGGCGGGAGGTTCTGCGGGGGCTGTGTGTGGTGTGTGTCTGCACAGGAGGGGAGGAGGGGGCATGGTGCTCTGCGTAGGGGGGACATATGTGTGTGTATGTATGTTGGGTGTGTGGAGGAAGGCCATGGAGCTGCTGTGAATCCGTGTGGAGGAGCCCATGTGCCCAGCTTGCTGAGCTTCATCCCTCGATGCCATGAGTCCCTCTCCATCCCAGTCCCTTTGTGTGTGGATGTGCACATGGACATGTGGAGATGTCTCTCTAAATGTGGAGACGTCTCTGTAGAGGAGGCTGCAGGGGTGGCTGTGTTTGTGTGTGTGGCTGCATGTATATGTGTGTGAGCATGTGGCTGCAAATGTGCACGCGTGTGTCTGGTGTGTGTGTGTGTGTGTGTGTGTGTGTGTGTGTGTGTGTGTCTGTGTCTGTGTCTGGTTAGAGGCGCTTGACAGGCAAGGGAGGGGAGGGGAAGGAGGCGAGAGACACGTCCCAAGCAAGGCTGAGAGGCTGCTGAGAAGGACGGACTCTTTTGTCCAAGCAGCTCTGAAGTGTGTGTGCTGGGGTTGTGGGGGGGATTTGAAGGAACTGAAGCAAGCTTCCTGGCTCTAGAGCAGGCATGGTGCCTGGACCTGGCAAGGGGCAGCTGCCCTGGTGCAGGGACTGGCCCCAGTGGGGCATGTCTCCCTTGGGTACCTCCAGATGTGAGAGAGCTTAGCCCCCCAGCCCTGACTTGGCACAGCTTGGGAGCCCCTGGGTGCTGGGCACAACTCCGGCTTCCACTCCCAGCCTAAACTGCCAGCTTAGAAAATGGAAGGAGCATCTGTGGCAGAAGCAGCAAAATGGAGGCTGGGCTGGCAGAGCCAGGTCCCTGGCACGCAAGGCGGAGGGCCTGTCTAGTTATCCGGCTCTGCAGCTCCCAGGGTGGGGAGAGAGGAAGAGGAGGCTTTTGCTGTCGAGGGCAGGTGATGACTGCCCCAAGCTGGTGACCGTTCTGGCTGCCTCTGTCCTCTGGGGATAGGATGTGCTCTCACTCAGAGGCAAAGGTGGGGACTTCCTAGGGAGAACAGCCGTCGGTTCTGGCTTTCTGTCTGTCCACACTTACTGCTTCCCCACATCCCTTGCCTTGGCCTCTTGCCCTCTCCAGCGAGTCCCTCTCTCTCCTTTGCCCTCCCTGTCCCGGAGGCCTTTCCCTTGCAAACACCCTCTTATGCTTGTCCTGCCTGGTTGGGAGACAGGTGCCAATCCCAGGCTGCGCCAGTTGGCCAAGGTTTCTTTGCCAGGGCTGATCCCTGGATGGCTCCTGGGCCTGAGAGCAAGGTCCCTGAGTAGGGGTGGGGTGGCGGCTAGAGGGTGGACCACTGGGAACTGGAAGCCTCTAGGTGCCGGTTGGGCTGGGCTTGAGGCATGGCTTGTCACATGTGGGAACATATGGTACACCGAATGCACACAAGAGCCACATGGGTGTCCTTTTGCTTGTGTGTCTGTTGCATGGTACTTAAGGCAGGTGTGTTGGTTTTGGGTCTCTAAAGAGCCTTCAGTTCTTCCTCCTGGGGTCACAGACCAGGGTAAGGTTGCAGCTGGAGTCCTCCCACCAACTCCCAGAGCTGCAGGGCCGGCCCAGAAATGATGGAGGTATGATGAGCTAGTCCTCTCCCCCTCTCCTCCTCTCTGCTGCTTGAAGCCAAAGCTGTGTGTGGTGGAGGTGGGATGGGGGGAGCAGAACAGGACATGGAGGAGCCCCAACCCTGGTTTCCAGCTCCCCCTTCTGAGGAGGAGGCCAGAGGTAAGGGAAGGGACAGCATAGCCAGAGAAAGGTGGAGGAGGGGTGCCAGGATACCTGAGGAGGTAGGCAAGAGGGCTTCTCCATTCTTGGAGATGAGAGTGGGAGCCAGCAAGCAGGTGCTACTTGTCTGTCCAGAATCACATTTTCACTTGACAAAGGGACACACACATGTCCTGTCTGGGAGCCCATCTCTGTGGGTTAGTCAAATCACCCCTGTGTTTCTGACCCCTTCCCTTGCCTCTTCTCTCATGGATACTGCATATTGAAGACCATGGACTCTGCTGCCAGTCAGTCTGTGGGTCACTGACTTCTCCCTCATGGGGAGTCTTGTCCACCCCGCTCCAGTCCCACCCTTGGCTTTGGCTCTGACTCCTGACCAGATCCCACCCTCGCCCTTTCTGCTGGGAAACACAAAGGGCTCAAGACCAAAAGTCCCTTGGTAGAAAATGGATTAGGACTTTGACTGCTTCTGCCTATTTGAGGAACTGGGTTCCTGGAGTCCAAGAAGGAGGTGTAGAGTGAAGATTCATGAGGTGCTCTAAAGGGGGGCAACTGTCCTTTTTCCCATGAGCTCTGTTGGGGGACAGGGATGAGTGATCAAAGCATCAGTGGCCCTAAGAGCGTACAGTAATGAAAAGAACACCTAGAGATCCCATTGCTCTGCCACTAACTCCCAGTGTGCCCTTAGGCACATCCCATGTCCTCTCTGGGCCTCAGTGTCACCTTCTGTCACATGAAGGGGGTTGGACAAGATGATGTCTGCTGTGCTTTCAGTTTGGACACAGTGGGAATCTATGATCCCCAAGTCAGAGAGAACTGTGGTTCAGAAGGGGAGGCCACTGGGTATCCCCTATGGACACTGGGTGTGGCATGGTTTGCCCTCCATGCTCCATCTCTGCCATCCCCCTTAGGCCAACCCTGCACCCCTCCTAGTGAACCCTGATGCCCTGAAGCCCAGCCTCTTGGTGAGTGCACCACTGGCTGGCTTAGTCTCAGACAATTGATCTGGGCTGAGTGAGCGGCTGGGTTTGCCCTGATATGGTTGGAAGCAAAGCAGGGGTGGGTGGGGGGGGGGGTGAGTGGGGAGCGGCCTCTTCCAGATCAGCCTGTCCTCATCTGTGGCCAAGAGGTGACCTGGGGTGTACTTGGGCTCCTGTACTCTGTGGGAGTAGGGGAGGAGGCAGGTTGACCAAGGGGCAGATGGCTGGGAGGGCAGAGGGCACTAAGAGAACTGCCTGTGTCTCCCTCTAGGTGAATGGCAGCGATGGCATGTTCAAATATGAGGAAATTGTACTTGAGCGGGTGAGTCTGCCAGTGGGGAGAGGCAGAAAGGGGAGGAGAGGGTTGGAGCCAGGAGAGGGGAGACACCTGAATCATGGTTTCAAGACCCATGGGGGGACTTGCATTAAGAGAATGGAGAAACAGTGGCCCTCAGAGGCCGCTTTGATGCATCAATCAATCAACCACTAACAAATAATTGACCTTGTTCACTGAGGCCTGGGGAACTGGGAAGGGGACGGGTTTCCTGGAATGGTTAGCAGAGCCTGGTTTTCTGACAAATGTGCCCAGCCTGCCATGACCCCTTCTGAGGCCTGGAGGACTAGCTCTGGGACATAAGGGGAGATAAGGTACCCGGAACTCTCCTTTGAGCCTTCAGAGTGAACAGACTGTGCCTTTCCACCCACTTCTGCAGGGCAACTCTGGCCTGGGCTTCAGTATCGCAGGTGGCATCGACAATCCTCATGTCCCTGATGACCCTGGCATCTTTATTACCAAGATTATCCCTGGTGGAGCAGCTGCCATGGATGGGAGGCTGGGGTGAGATGGCCTGGAAGCAGGGTTGTGGGTGGCAGGGACAGGTTAGAGATGAGAGGAGGGAGGAGGGCTGGCCTGGCAGGATGACCCTTCCATCAGATCTGAGAGGGGAGGGGACAGAGAAGGGGAGGACAGAAAAGTGGGAAGAAGTGGGAGAGGGGTTGGGAGGGCACAGTGTCATGCCTCTTGGGCTTCCCCCGCAGGGTGAATGACTGTGTGCTGCGGGTGAATGAGGTGGACGTGTCGGAGGTGGTGCACAGCCGGGCGGTGGAGGCGCTGAAGGAGGCAGGCCCTGTGGTGCGATTGGTGGTGCGGAGGCGACAGCCCCCACCTGAGACCATCATGGAGGTCAATCTGCTCAAAGGGCCCAAAGGTGCGGCCCTCCAGGTTCCTGTGCTCTAGTCGGAGCCCTAGGCCCCAGATCCCATCAGCCCCCCATAGGGAATTGGAAGGGAATGGCCTTGCTCCTTGCCTGACTTCCCCCTGTTCCAACTCACGGCCTGCTTTTTAGACCTCAGGCCTCACCCTTACTCATCTCGGGATGGCAGCTTAGCATTTGGGATTCCCCGGGGGAGCTCCTGTGGGGCCAGTGTGTTGGCTGGGGGAGGGGGCTTAGATTTGGGATCAACAACACTTTAACCTCTCCTTGTGGTCCTCTCCCACCCCCTGCTGGCTCCCGCTTAGGCCTGGGTTTCAGCATTGCTGGGGGCATTGGCAACCAGCACATCCCAGGAGACAACAGCATCTACATCACCAAGATCATTGAGGGGGGTGCTGCTCAGAAGGATGGACGCCTACAGATCGGGGACCGGCTGCTGGCGGTGAGACAGACTTCACGGGGATGCCCAAATTGTAGGGTAGGGAGGAGGAGCTCCAGCACCCCTCACTCCGCCTAAACCTCACTCAGGGATGAGGCATCATGGGGGAATTTCAAGAGTTATCATCTGTGTTGTGTTTGCCCAGACTCAAAGACCCTACTTCTTTCTGTGGCCGGGGTCCCCTCACTTGCCCTATCCCCTGCCTCCTGCCTCTGCTCCTCACAGCACTATACTTGGGCCTCTGTTAGCACTGTTGAATTTCACTGAAAGGGCATCCCTCAGATTCCCTGGAAGTCCCAGCCTGAGGCTTTTCCTCTTCTAGGTGAACAACACCAATCTGCAGGATGTGAGGCACGAGGAAGCTGTGGCCTCACTGAAGAACACATCTGATATGGTATATTTGAAGGTGGCCAAGCCAGGCAGTCTCCACCTCAATGACATGTACGCTCCCCCGGACTACGCCAGCAGTACGTACTCATCAGCCCCTGTCCCTGAACTAAAGCTCTGTCCCCTGGTTTCTGGAGGGGAAGAAGTTCATATCCCTTGTTAAGGGAGAGCAAGCAGCTTTGCTCAGTGGTGGCATCGTAGCAGCCCATAAAGTTTATCTGAGCGCCATTATTGCTAATTGAAAACTTTGCTCGGTACCCCACCATGAAGACCTGCCATAGAGTTAGTATTGGCAATTTTTGACAATTTCTACAGAGAGTGAATTTTAAAAAGAGGAGAGAGAGAAGCTGCAGAGGATAGTGCTCAAAGCTGAGTCCAAATCCCAGCTCTGTCCCTTCGAGCTGGGTGCCCTTGGACAAGTCCCTTTCACCGGTCTTTTGTTTCCTCTTTGGCAAAAGGGAGTTAACGATGTATGTGCTGCCTTCCTCATAGGACTGCTGCAAGGATCAAATGAGATCATGGACGAGAAAGCCCTTGGAAAACTGTATTAGGCTATAGAGATGTGAGGGATTATTATTAGTCACACTTCTAGTCATGCCTTTCTTTGTAGACTGCCTTGACTTCAGCTCTTTCTAAGACTCACAGGAGTGAGCCAAGGATTTAGAAAGGGACTGCGGAGGAGGAACCCTGGGTGGCGGGTGGATGGAGTGGGGAGGTGCGGCCTGAGGAATCAGCATCCCTCGGTCTCTTTTGCACCTGAATGGAGGTGTGGGGGGAAGTCCTAGGAGGGGTTTGGGGAACCTGCCTGGAGCAGTCTCTGAACTTTTCTCTCCCTTTCTCGATTCCAGCTTTTACTGCCTTGGCTGACAACCACATAAGCCATAATTCCAGCCTGGGTTATCTCGGGGCTGTGGAGAGCAAGGTCAGCTACCCTGCTCCTCCTCAGGTTCCCCCGACCCGCTACTCTCCTATTCCCAGGCATATGCTGGCTGAGGAGGACTTCACCAGGTAAGACCCCCCCCCCCCCAAAGCCCCATTCAATCTACCCGGGAGTGGGGGAGGGGAGGAATCCGTTGCTGGCCGGCCACAGCCTTCCTTGTAGTATGGCAAAGAGGATAAGGCCCTCATCACTCCCGGTTTTGGGATCCGAGGCCCTCTCTCAGGCCTTAGGGACCTAGAGAGGGACAGAGGTGGCTGCAGAGACAAGTTCTACCATCAGGGGGAGTGCCAAGTGAGTGGCCCCGGTCCAAAAGTGCAGATAAAGGATGGGGTGGAGCGTTTAGGGGGCTGAGGAGGTGAGGGCAGCAGAGTTTCCTGCCCTGAGATAGTTGCAGCCCTCTGTGCTGCAACCATTTCAAATGAGGAAAGAGAGCAGTTCAGTCAGTGGGGTTGGCGGAACTCTGACCGGCCTGGTGGCCTCGCCGGCAACTGCCCCGCCCCACTGGCGGCGGCGGCGGCGGCTGCGCGGGGCCTGGAACTGGTCGGGCCGGCCGGGGTTCCGGGGGACAGGTTTGCAGGGTGGG
The DNA here is from genome assembly GCF_048565385.1 of Saimiri boliviensis. Lineage (NCBI taxonomy): Eukaryota > Metazoa > Chordata > Mammalia > Primates > Cebidae > Saimiri > Saimiri boliviensis. The sequence continues at coordinate 59,529,918 of NC_133470.1, forward strand.
GCCTCGGAGGCTGGCGGGCAGGCAGCAGTGGAGCCGGAAGGGTAGGCGGCCGGGGGAGAGTCAGAGGAGCTATGGAGAGGGCCGTCAAGTTCTCGGGCTCCGGCTTGGCCATGGGCTTGGGCTCCGCCTCGGCCTCGGCCTGGAGGAGGGCTTCGCAGAGGTGGGCCTGGCCGCTCCGCTCCCTGCGGCCCGGAGGGGATGCCAGGTAGGAGTGGAGGACTAGGAGCAAGAGCATCCGGGACTCAGGGAGGAAGCCTCACCCCTGAGACTGGGAGCAGAAAGGAGGACTCTTGCTTGGGGCTTTCGGCTTCTCCGAGTAAAGATGCTTGTAACAAGTGAAGGCAATGGGCCGGGAACGTGCGCTGGGAGTTGGGCTGATGACACTGTGACCTTTTACGGAGGGCTTCCTTAGATGTGGTTAGTTTTGCTCGCATTTTTCATGTACTTGTCTGCTCTCTTCAGTTCGGCTTCTAAACTCCTTTTGGGGACCTGGGGTCCCCCTAAGAGCCCAAGCGCTGCAAGCCCCTGTGGCTACATAGTTTTAGCTGCTGATTAAATATGTTGTTAGGGCAGCACGTAGGAGGGGTCATAGCTGATGGGCGGAATTTTGAGACTGCAGAAGAGTATCTGTGAAGTAAGTGTGCACATCAACCCCAGGGTGACAGCACACCCCTAACTGCTTCCTATTCTTGTGGCCCAGGGTCCATTACACAGGTTGGTAGGATAGCAGAATATGGGAAGGAAGAGGACCAGTGAGTGGGCTCTGAGATTTGGTCTCTGGAGTTCAGGGCAGGGATTTGTTGACCTGAGAGAGTAGGGGACTGTCCACTGGGAAGTTGACTGCAAGCCCTCAGGAAGAAGGGAGAGAAGAGGAACTGAAACTTGGCACCTGACAGAACAGCAGCCAAGCAGGTTTCAGGAGACAAAGGGAGGCTCAGGGTATCATACATAGGGAACCACGTCCTTACTCCCTACGGCAAGTATGGACCTTGTTCCAGGCTGGCCCTCAAAGTACAACAGCTCATGTCTACCTAGTCCTGACTCCTCCACTCCTTTCCCACCAGAGAGCCTCGCAAGATCATCCTGCACAAAGGCTCCACAGGCCTGGGCTTCAACATCGTAGGAGGAGAGGATGGAGAAGGCATTTTTGTCTCCTTCATCCTGGCAGGAGGCCCAGCTGACCTGAGTGGGGAGCTGCGCAGGGGAGACCGGATCTTATCGGTGAGGAGACAAAGGAGAGGTGGGAGTATGGGAACTGTGCCAGTCTAAAATGGAGACTGGGAGTCCTTCCTCCGAGGAATGCTTCTTGAGATGAGGCGACGGCTAAGGACTGGAGAAAACTTACCTTGTTTTTATAGATATCCTGAGTGAGTGACAGGGTCCAGGACCAGACTGATCTTTGCGGAGGAAAGGAATGCCTCTTAGATCTTAACGCAGGTTGGCATTCGACCTTTAGGAAGATAATTATTACAGCAGAGTTACTCCTCCTAACTACTAGTGCAGAGGACCCCCCTTCTTGCTTTTGGGGTGGCTCACAGCTTCTCTCTTTGGACAGGTGAATGGAGTGAACCTGAGGAATGCAACTCATGAGCAGGCTGCAGCTGCTCTGAAACGGGCCGGCCAGTCAGTCACCATCGTGGCCCAGTACAGACCTGAAGGTAGGAGAAGGGAAGGTGGGAAGAGGTAATGTGGGGGAGTGAGACTTACCCTATTATGTGTTGGCTTTTTGCCATCCTAGGTAACAAAGCCACTTGACCGGGTCCCTTCTACCCTAGGGCAGTAACCTCTTCCTCTGTCCCTTTCCTTCGGGATAGGGGTTGGTTTGGGCGGTTTGAAAGCATCAATTAAGGCTGTGCTCAGAGCCTGCTGGTGTGGGCTGCAGTTCAGGAGAAGGCCAGTAGTGGGCAGCAGCCTACGGGAAGCAGCATCCCGAGATTAGGGCGACTGAAAAAAGGGGTGGGGGCGGAGGGCTCAAAGGAGAAGACTGGGAACTACGTGCCCTGGAAGAGGAGAGCTGCCCTTGGTTACAAGGACCTCAAGTAGAAGAGATCCGACCTCTTAAGAGATCTTGAGCCAAACCTCTGCGACCCCCACTCCACTCCCCTCATCTAAAAGACTGTGAAAGACCCATAAGCGCGCCGAAAAGGTGATACTCAGCCCTTGGGGTAGGCGATCTGGGGTCGACTCCCTCCCCTCCGGGTGGCCTTCTTTGTATTCTCTGTGAGCAGTCCTAGGCTGGGGCGAATGGGCGGGGCTGCTCACACAAATAAAGGCGTTTGATTGGCTGGGGCCAACCGAGGCCCAGGTGCGGAGGTGAGCCGCGGGAAGGCGCGCCCTAGCCTGCGGGCCGGCGGAGTGGCCATTGGCCGGCTGAGCGCGGCCTCCAGCCGCATGCCCCGCCCCCTGACCCAGGCGGAGAGCGGCGGGCGCCCCTCCTTCCCCCACTCGCGCGCCTCAGGCGTCTCCTCCTCCTCCTCCCTCCTCCCCCTCCTCTCTCCTCCCCTCCTCCCGCGCGCCCCGCTTTGTGTCCGTGGTCTCCCGCGCGGGGCAGAGGGACCGGCCGGAGCTGGCGCTTTCTCAGCACTAGACCTGGACTCTAACCCGGCGCCAGGTGAGGTGGGGCGGACGGGGGTCAGGCCCTCTCGCAGTCCCCCTAACCTCTCTACAACTCTGTTCTCAGCCTCTTTTCCAACACTGCGTCCCCCAACTCTGCCCTCTCCCCCGAATGCCTTCGTCGCGTGCCCCCAACCTCCTTCTGAGACCCTCCTCAAGGCCCCTCGGAGCGCCGAGCGGGGCTCAGCCCCCGCTCACCCCACACTGGGCCCAGTCTGGCCTTCACCTCTTGGCCACCACCTCTCTCCCACCGCGAGCTGTGCCACCTTCTCGCCCCAGAGCCTCCGTCCTGTCGCAGCCCCCTTCCTGCCGGCTGCTGCACCCCCAAGCAGCTCCCTAATCCCTTGCCCCAGAGGAATTTTCTAAATCTTCCCCTCCCCCGACACGCATTTCTCCATCCAACCTGGCCACCTCTGGGAACAGCCGCGACCGGCTTGGTATTCTGCCCCCTCCCTTTTGTTTGCCAGGGATTCGTACCATTCCCGACTTCTTTCGCCTCCCCCTCCTCTTTGTCCCCTAGGGCTGCAGCGCCTGGGCTCCTGGGACACCAAGGCCCTGTGGGCCGGTTATTAAGGTGGAGGAAGGGACTGACCTCTCCCTGGCAGGTGCTCTAGTTCCGCGATGAGAAGGGGAGCGGCTGAGAGCCCTGTAGCCAAGCCTAGAGAGATTGAAAGCGCCTACCTTTGTCCTTTCCGTTCCCCTCCCCCCATGCTCCTCCACTGCCTTAAGAGCCTGAAGGGAAAGAAGAGAGGGCCTGCGACCTTTTCCGCGAGGCTCTTCTGATCGGGGACAAAAGTGTAGGGAGGTAACTCACCGGAGAAAGAGCTTGTTGGTCTGAGGTAATGGGAAAGAGGGATGCAAATGGACACTTTGAGTCATTTCTCTCCTTGTTTGGTTTTCAGCTTACTGATGGGGAACGCACCTTGGGGTTATTGTTTTTTTTATGATTTATGTGTGTGCTGTTCGCTTTCCAATACAGAGCTAACCGTCTGGTTTTTATTAGCAACGAATATTTATGCATTTCGTGCCCACAACTTAGACAACACAGGTTCTGCTAAGAAATGGTTTTTCTTGCATATTTGTGTGTGTATGTTGTAGGAGAAATTGATGTTTCTTTCGGTTTTGCTCTCTGATGTTGGGCACATGGAAACAATACTGTGAATGTGTGTGGTGGGGGTATGCTGGAAACTAGTGACTACATATTTCTATGACTTATTGGGGAATGCAACTGGTTTGCATAAAAAGCTGCAAGTTGTCCAGGGTAAGGGGATTCCTGCAGTGTTTATTGATCTCTGAGCATATTTCTGAGAGTTCATAATGTAGGTTGAGGTGCTGTCTTATGCTAATTCTTTCTACCGCTTGCCAAACAAGGCCTTTCTTCTCTTAGGATTTAGGTGAACCACTGTTGTGAAGGCTCTGCCACCTCAGTCAATCTTACTTCCTCCTTTGGTTTGGTAAATCCAGCAAGTCCCCAACACGCAGAAGGTTTTTTTTTCCCCTTTAAAAACAGATCCCTGGAGACTAGTCCAGAGGGACTGTCAAGCATTCTCTGTTGGACTCTAAATTTTCTTTGAAAAAGTGCTAGTTTTTAAAAATAAGGACTCCATGTTGACCAGTTTATAAATAAGTGTGGTTCTTCAGAGGATTTGCATCATGGTGGGTATTTACAAAATTAATAATCCAAATATATGTATGTATGTGGGTTGGCAAGAGACTTTGCATGTGATTGACCAAGTAAGTGTTCATTATTTGGATTTTTTTTCACATGAATGTGAGACCTGGAAAGTATTAAGTGGCCCAATTCCTCATTGGAAATACTGAAACAGTGACAAAAGAGCCAAGACATAACTTGCCTAAGAAGGGAAAGTTGCCGAGGTTCAGCATCAGAGGGTCAGCAATTAGTTTAATCCTGAGGTCTACCAGTTGGGACAGACCATGCTTGTGAACACCTGAGGAACCTAACACCTAGTTAACAGTGGAGGAGCAGCCGGCTGTGGTGGCTCACAACTGTAATCCCACCACTTTGGGAGGCCAGGCCGTTGGGTCACTAGGTCAGGAGTTCAAGACCAGCCTGGCCAACATAGTGAAACCCGTCTCTACTAAAAAATACAAAAAATTAGCCAGGTGTGGTGGTGGGTGCCTGTAATACCAGCTACTCGGAAGGCTGAAGCAGGAGAATCGCTTGAACCTGGGAATCGGAGGTTGCAGTGAGCCGAGATCATGCCATTGCACTTCAGCTGGGGTAACAGTGCAAGACTTCGTCATAAAAAATAAAAAAAAAAAAGAGTGGAGGAGCAACAGGAATGAGACTGGGGAAATAACAGGAGAGACTAGGAAAAGTGTGTTGGAAAAAAAGATGGATGTTAAAGGGAAGGTTAAAGTGATCTCCGTGGTGGCCTCTGAGGCACCCTTGCCAAACCAGTGCAGTCTGTACTTAGATAGCCTTTAGCACGAGAGCTTAATAAAATAGGTTTGACTAATTAGAACAATCAGAGTAAGACAATTTTTCTCCCTTTTAAAATGGTGTTATTGAGATATAAGTCATTTATCATGCAAGTCTCTCATTAAAGTATATACTTCAGTGGCTTTTAGGTATAGTTGTGCCTCCATCACCACAGTAAGTTTTAGAACTTTTTTTGTGTGTGCGCAAGACAGGGTCAGGCTCTGTTGCCCAGGTTGGAGTGCAGTAGTGCAACCTCTGCCATGCAGACTCAAGCCATCCTCCCACCTCAGCCTCCTAAGTAGCTGGGACTACAGATGTACACCATCACGCCCGGCTAATTTTTGTATTTTTTGTAGAGATGGGGTTTCACCATGTTGCCCAGGCTGATCTTAAACTCCTATGCTCAAGCATTCTTCCTGCCTTGGCCTCCCAAAGTGCTGGGATTCCAGGTGTGAGCCACCATGTCCAGCCTAAATTTTGTATTTTTAGTAGAGATGGGGTTTCACCATGTTGCCCAGGCTGGTCTTGAACTCCTGAGCTCAACTGATCCACCCTTCTCACGCTCCCAAAGTGCTGGGATTACAGGCATGAGCCATTGCTTCTGACCTAGAACATTTTCATTACCCCTCTTCTTTTAATGCATAAAAGGTGTACAAGCATTGGAAAGATGATGGGTTAGGACAATTGCTTCCTAATGTTTCTCCCCTGGACACTTAAAGGCTGGTGGCAACTTGAGAATGCTCTAACCGTGAGATTCTTTTTTTTTATTTGTTAATTTATTTACAGAGACGGGTCTCACTATGTTGCCCAGGCTGGCCTCAAACTCCTGGCTCAAGTGGTTCTCCCACCTTGACCTCCCAAAGCACTGGGATTATAGGCGTGAGCCATAGTGCCCAGCCACGATTCTTTCATATATCTGGTTTGCTTAATGTGGGTTTAACCCATAATGAAGTATAGGAACCGTGTCGTTCTATTTGAACTTTGTATTGTGCCTAGCATGGGTGCTTTACAGGTGTTTTTATCATGAGGCTTTGGAAAATATTAAAATAGAAATAGAATTGGTAAATGATAAGATACCACAGCGAGAGATGCTATTTAATGGTTTCACTCCTGATTGCTCCAAACGATTGTGGACACAGCAATCCTACCTATTAGCTAAAAATAGCATGATCTTCTTGGACGTGTATAATACTGCTTAAAATTCAATTGAAAATTTAAACAACTGGCTCTTGGCAAAAGCTCTCTTACAATCTGTTCTAAAATGAAAAATATTTTTCTGTGACTTGTGGAATTGCCCCACCAAGGGAAGGATGGGTTATGTGTTACAACATTTTGAGATCTCCTACATTTTACCCGTAGTGACTTTATATCAATCTCTGTTTATAAACTGAACTAGTATTTTTCTTGAAAGCCCTTTTGTTTTTAAAGTGGAAACTGATCTCAAAATCAGGAGGTGAGCCAGAAATTGGTCATTAAGGTAGCTAAACTGGGAAATGATCCTTTGTGACCAGTCTTTTCGGGAATGTAAATCCAGGCAGGCTGGGGGTACAGGGAGTGAGAGAGAATGAGAGTTTTTCTGTAAGTTATTTTAAGGTGCTGAATAAGCATACTTTTACCATGGAAACACCTTTGTGTAAAGCCTGCAAGAGTTAGAGATCAGTGGTAATAATAACTTGAAAGCATAAAAAAGATATTTTCCCTATAACATTTAAGTAACCATTCCATCTCCCCCTTTTTGAGAATGAAGGATGTAAACATAACTGCTATCCTCTCAGCATGATTTCTCTTGAAAGCACAAAGGTGAGCGTATACACCAAGACAGGGAATCAAAGTTCTGAAATTCCTATTGCCATCCTAAAAGAAGGCAAGGTAATGAAGAAAGAAAATGATTTCCTATCAACAGCATTTGTATACTGTGAACAATTTGAAGGCAGCTATTATTAGATTTCTCTTTGTGTCTCCAGCATCTAGTATGGAGCCTGGAACATAGTTTGTTGACCTGAATTATTATCTCTGTTTCAGATACTTTTATAAGCATTAATTTTCAGAATATCCCTGTGGATTATGTGGTATTATCCCCATTTTACAAATGATGAAAGTGAGGATCAGAGTGGTTGAGTGACTTGCTCTGGGTCACACAGTCTGTAAGGGACAGAATAAAAGTTTGAGTGCAGATTTCTAGATAACTTGAGTCCAGGGCTTTTGTCACTAGGCCACAACTATCTCCCTACCCAGATACATCTGGCTACAGCAGAAGATATCACTCTGAGACTCTTCAAGTGCCAGAAGCTGTCAACAAATGGAGTAAAAACAGAATCCAAAATCTAAGCTTTTTAGTCTTCATGACCATAAATTCCTGCCCCAAAGGAAGAAGTAACTTGAGGGTAGATGGCCTGCTGGGAAGCCTGAGGGAGATCCCTTCTCCTGCAGAAGGAAAGTGGATTTAGGAAGACTACCAGGGGATGATACTGTTGAGGGAACCCCAGGAAGAGCCAAAAGATGGGAGTTGGTTTGCCTGACTTAATAGTAAATGTGTGTAGGCTTAAGAATATTAATGGAATAAGCATTTTTTAATTCTTCAAGTGAGATGGAGTTGTATTTGCCGTTCATTTTTTATGACCCTATGTTTCACTCATTTAAGAAGAGTATACTTCAGTGGTTTTTAGAGTGTTCAGAGTTGTGCAGCCATCACCACAATTGATTTTAGAATTTTAATCACCCCAGTACCCTTTAGCTGTCACCCTTCATCTCCCCATCCCCCTCATGCCTAAGCAAGCACTAATCTATTATACTTTCTGTTTCTATGGATTTTCCCATTCTGGACATTGGATATAACTAGATTTATATAATGCGGTCTTTTGTGACTGGCTTCTTTTACTTAGCATAATATTGTCAAGGTTCATCTGTGTCGTACATGTATCAATACTTCATTCCTTTTTATGGCTGAATAATATGGATTATTCATATATGCATTACCCCATTTTGTTTATTATATGGATATATTATATTTTGTTTACCGATTGATGGACATTTGGGTTATTTTCACTTTTTGCCTATTATGAATAATGCTCTGGGAACATCTGTGTGCAAGTGTTTGCATGGACATGTCTATATTTCTCTTGGGTATATATACTTATGAGTGGAACTGCTGGATCATAGGACAACTCTGACCTCTTGTGGAATGGCCAGGCTGCTTTCCATATTTAGGCTGCAACATTTCACATTCTCACCAGTAGTGTGTAAGGGTTCTAATTTCTCCACATCATCCCCAACACTTGTTATTGTCAGTCTTTTTGATTTTTGCCATCCTGGTAGGTGTGAAGTGGTATCTAATTGTGGTTCTGATTTGCATTTTCCCTGATGGCCAATGTTGTGCATTTTTTCATGTGCTTATTATTTGCTGTTCACTTTTGTTTGGCTTGGTGGCCTAATTCGATTCTCTTGATTCTCTCTCTGTTTCCAAATTGACTTGAGAACAGGGCAAACCAACTATGCTATTAGGCAACTAGAAAGAACCAGGAAGATAACTACTTCTCACTCTGACTGCTTTGCGTGCTGGAGGGGTTTAAGACTTTGGGCATAGATAATTTTAGCTTAGGAATGCTGATCTGATAAAAATGCTAGGGCCCTCCCCCACCGTTTTTTTTTTTTTTAGACAGAGTCTTGCTCTGTCACCCAGGCTGGAGTGCAATGGCACGATCTTGGCTCACTGCAACCTCTGCCTCCTGGATTCAAGGGATTCTCCTCCCTCAGCCTCCCGAGTAGCTGGGATTACAGGCACCTGCCATCATGCCTGGCTAATTTTTATATTTTTGTAGAGACGAGGTTTCATTATGTTGGCCAGGCTGGTCTTGAACTCCTGACCTCAGGTGATCCGCCTGCCTTGGCCTCCCAAAGTGCTGGGATTACAGGCATGAGACACTGTGCCTGGCCAGGGACCTACCTTTTTAACAAAAAATTGCTGATTGATATATAATTCACATGCTACAATGCACTCGTTCAAAGTGTACAGCAATTTTTAGAATTTTTGGAGTTGCACAACTGTCACTACAATGAATTTTAGAACATATGCATCACCCCAAAAAGGAGCCCTGACTTCATTAGCAATCACTCCTCATTCCCCCTGCAGCCCTAGACAACTACTGATCTACTTTCTGTTTTCATAAAGTTGCCTATTCTGGGCAGTTCATACAAATGAAATCATGCAATATGTGGCCTTTTGTGTTTGGCTTCTTTCACTTAGTGTAATATTTTCAAGATTCATGTGTGTTATAACATGTATCAGTACTTAGTTCCTTTTTCTTTCTTTCTTTTTTATTTTGAGACAAGAGTCTCACTCTGTCACCCAGGCTGGAGTGCAGTGGCGTGATCTCGCCTCACTGCAGCGTCCACCTCCCAGGTTCAAGTGATTCTGCTGCCTCAGCCTCCTGAGTAGCTGGGACTACAGATGTGCGCCACCACACCTGTCAATTTCTTGTATTTTTGGTAGCAACAGGGTTTCACCGTGTTAGCCAGGCTGGTCTTGAGCTCCTGACCTCAGGTGATCCACCCACCTTGGCCTTCAGTCTTCCAAAGTGCTGGGATTATAGGCACATCCAGCTACTTCATTGCTTTTTATAGCTGAATAATATTTCATCCTATGGTTATGCCACATTTTGTCTATCCATTCTTGAGTTGATAGACATTTGGGTTGTTTCTACCTTTTGACTATTGTGAATACTGCTGCTGTGAGCATTCATATACAAGTTTTTGTGTGAACATGTTTTCAGTTTTCTTGGATAATATATACCTAGGAGTATAATTGTTGGGTCATAAGGTAACTTAGTGTTTAACATTTTTGAGGAACTGCCAGGCTTTTTCTTAAAGTAGCTACACCCTTTTAGGCCCAGCCCTGTTCTATATACTTAGAAGAGAAAAAAAAAAATTAAGCTTTCTTTTCAGTTTTGCCCCCTGGAGCTGAACGTCATATGTTTGTGTTTGTTCTTGGCTTTTCTTTATTCCATGTAACCCAAGGACGTGGTGGCTAGATTTAGTAAAGCACTCTGAATTTAGCTGGACAGGTGCTTTCTTGTCTTTGTTAGACGGTTTGAGGCAAAATCCTAGGAGCTTTGGTCCATAAAACATCAGTTCTTCCTGATAGGGTGGAATGATTAGAATAGCAATAACGAGAATGAGTTGTTACTTTAATTATAGCTTTTTAGGATTTTTTTTTTTTTGTTTAATATATTGCTTGTTGAAATCTTGACTCTGATATTGACACTATTGCTTTGTTTAAACTTTAGTCATATATTCCACAATAGGGTAGTTGTTTTTTGTAAAACATATTCGTTTCACTCCTTTTATGTAAGATTGTATATATGTATGAAATCTATATGTATAAAAATCTTGGCAGAGGAGCCAAGGCCCTGGGTTCTGACTTAAAGTAGCTGAATGATCTTAGACTAGTCAACTTTCCTCTTAGGGACTCAGTTTTTTGATCTGTAAAATGAGGAGACTGTGCAAAATGGTCTCTCATGTTTCTTCTAACTCAAATTCTGTGTTAAATAAGTGGAAGTGAGTTGTGAATTCAGTTTACAAGTTCCTATTTGTAACTGGACTCTTTTATTTTTGAAATTAGGGATGGGGTCTTGCTATGTTGCCCAGGCTGATCTTGAACTCTTGGACTCAAGTGATCCACCCACCTTGACTTCCCAAAGTGCTGGGATTACAGGAGTGGGCCACTGTACTCAGCCTCTTTTTTTTTTTTTTTTTTTTTGAGACGGAGTTTCGCTCTTGTTACCCAGGCTGGAGTGCAATGGCGCGATCTCGGCTCACCGCAACCTCCGCCTCCTGGGTTCAGGCAATTCTCCTGCCTCAGCCTCCTGAGTAGCTGGGATTATAGGCACGCACCACCATGCCCAGCTAATTTTTTGTATTTTTAGTAGAGACGGGGTTTCACCATGTTGACCAGGTTGGTCTCGATCTCTCGACCTCGTGATCCACCCGCCTCGGCCTCCCAAAGTGCTGGGATTACAGGCTTGAGCCACCGCGCCCGGCCTCAGCCTCTTTTTTTAATTTTAATTTTTTTTTTTTGTATAGACCCAGGGTCTCACTATGTTGCCCAGGCTGATCTTGAACTCCTGGGCTCAAGGAGTCCTTCAGCCTCCACTTCCCAAAGTGCTGAGGTTACAGGCACCGCACCCAGTAAAGACTTTTGTTTTCTTCCTTCCTTCTTTCTTTTTTTCTCTTTCTTTCTCTTTCCCTCTTTCTCTTTCTCTCTCTTTTTCTCTTTCTCTTTCTCTCTCTCTCTCTCTCTCTCTTTCTCTCTCTGTTTCTTTTCTTTTCAGTGGTGTGATCATGGCTCACTGTAGCCTCAACCTCCTGAGCTCAAGTGATTCTCTCACCTCAGCCTGCCAAGTAGCTGGGACTACAGGTGCATGCCACCACACTCTGCTAATTTTTGTATTTTTTTTGTAGAGACTGGGTTTTGTCATGTTGCTGAGGCTGGTCTTGAATTCCTGAGCTCAAGTGATTTCCCACCTCAGCCTCCAACAGTGCTGGAATTACAGGCTTTGAGCCACCACCCCCAGCCAAGACTCACAGAGTCTTGAGCTAGTAACGGTCTTGCTTTTATGAGGGACTTGTCTTCCCCTCTTGAAATGGACTTTTGTTTATTTTTTGCTGAATTTAGGTATCTTTAAAACAGCAGGCCAGGCTCAGTGGCTCATGCCTTTAATTACAGCACTTTGGGAGGCAGAGGCGAGTGAATCACTTGAGGCCAGGAGTTCAAGACTGGCCTGGCCAACATGGTGAAACCCTATCTCTACTAAAAATACAAAATTTAGGCCGGGCGCAGTGGCTCATGCCTGTAATCCCAGCACTTTGGGAGGCCGAGGTGGACGGATCACCTGAGGTCGGGAGTTTGAGACCAGCCTGACCAACATGGAGAAACCTCGTTGCTACTAAAAATACAAAATTAGCCGGGCATGGTGGTAATCTTAGCTACTCGGGAGGCTACTCAGCTACGGGTAATCTCGGCTACTCGGGAGGCTGAGGCAGGAGAATCTCTTGAATCCAGGAGGCAGAAGTTGTGTTGAACTGAGATAGTTCCACTGTGCTAAAAAAGCAAAGGCCCTAGAGATTTTGTGATTTTTCTACTTGATGAAATTAAGTGATAAAAAAATTTGAATAGACCAAAAGAAGAAAATTAACATATTTTGTATAAATATGTATATTAGGTCTAAATAAATTTCCTTTGGATTTTCAAAAAGGAGAGAATTTTTCCATTTTTGGGTCAAATTCCAGGCTAGATTAAGAGTTGTTTTGTAAATATTCAGAAAAAGAAGTGGTGAGCACCAGGAAGTAGTATTGCTTCAACAAGGACAAAAAATGTTTTGTCAGCCTCACCAAATTTTCTTGATGGACAGGGTTACTGGGCTGTAGATTAGGGAAATATGGTAGATGCACTATATCTAGATTTCTGCAAGGCATTCACAAAACTTCTTTGGTGTACTTTTGGGTACGATGGCTGGGTGATAACAGTGATAATATGTTTAACTGGACTTGTCTGAAACTGGTTGAATGAATAGTCCCAGAGGAAAATGATTAATGAAGCCAGGAGCAGCATGGAGAGAAGTTTCTAGTGCATGTGTGTCCTGGCTTTGTCCTTGAGCCTGTCCTGTTCAGTCTGCTGTCCCATTCTCTTCAAATTATATTTTTCTCCTGGATTTAAAAGTACATTACATTTAGATTTGTAGAAAATTAGAAAATACAGAAAAATACATAGTAAATTCAAATCATCTGTAAATCTATATCCAGAGATAACCACTGTTGTATGTGTGTATTTCTGTGTGTAAGTAAATTCAAATCATCTGTAAATCTCTATCCAGAGATAACCACTGTTGTATGTGTGTATTTCTAAACTTTTATATATTTATATTATATATCATACAATATGTTTGTATCTGTTTCAAGAATGAGATTTTTGACTTTAAGCAGTTTTATGTGCTTCCCATTAACTTAACATGTGTCATGAAAATTTTCCTAGATGACTATATATTTTTTGAAAAAATGGTTTTTAATAGTTAAATAATAATTTCATCATATGTGTGCCATAATTTGTATAATCATTCCCCTGTTGGTGAACATTTAGATTATTTCCAGTGTTTTGATATTACAGAATGATTGATATCCTTGTATATGGTTTTTGTGAATCTCTGATTATGCTCTGAATACATTTTTTAGGTGGAATTATTGAATCAAAGGGTATAAACATGCTTAAGGCTTTTGATATATTTTGCCAAATTAGCTTCCATTTCTGCTGACAGTATCTGAATGTCTATTTCAAGATCCTCGCTGACATGGAGTAATATTTTTTAAAACAATTTCTGCAAATTTGATAGGTTAAAATGTTATTCTTTAATTTGTATTTTAATTTGTATTTCTATTGTTAATAATAGAGTTGAACATTTGTATGCAATTGTTTCTTGGTCATTTTTGTCTGTGTGTGGATTACCTGTTCATACTCATTTCCTCATTGAGCTGTGTTCAGTTCTTATTGATATAGAAAAGCTTTAATATAACTAGAATATTAATTCTTTGTCATATATATTGCAAAGACTTTTCCCAAGTTTGTCATTTGCTTTCTTTTTTCTTTCTTTCTTTTCTTTTCTTTTCTTTTTTTTTTTTGATGGAGTCTTGCTTTGTTGCCCAGGCTGGAGTGCAGTGGTACGATCTCAGCTCACTGCAGCCTTCGCCTCCCAGGTTCAAGCAATTCTCCTGCATCAGCCTCCCGAGTAGCTGGGACTACAGGTGCCCGCCACCACACCCAACTAATTTTTGTATTTTTCAGTAGAGACAGGGTTTCACCATGTTGGCCAGGCTGGTCTCAAACTCCTGGCCTCAAGTGATCTGCCCGCTTCAGCCTCCCAGAGTACTGGGATTACAGGTGTGAGCCACCATGCCCAGCCTTTTAAAAAAAATTTTATCTTGATGTACAGATGTTTTATATGTTTTTATGTGGTCAAATATATTAGTGTTTTGTGTATTTTGCCTGTGCCCAGAGGTTTAGAAAGGCCTTCCCTACCCAAGGGAAAGAAATACCTTCTGAGTTTTATTCTAGTTATCTAATAGTTTTCTTTTTGTATTTATTCGTTATTTTTTTTAGAGACAGGGTCTGGCTTTGTCACCCAGGCTGGAGTGCAGTGGCATAATCATAGATGACTGCAACCTTAAACTCCTAGGCTCATGTGATCCTCCTGCCTCAGCTTCCCAAGTAGCTGGGACTACAGGCACATGCTACCACGCATGGCTAATTTTTGTAGTTTTTTTAGAGATGGGGTCTCACTGTGTTGCCCAGGCTGGTCTCAAACTCCTGGCCTCAAGTGATCTTCTTGCCTTGGCCTCTCAAAGCACTGGGATTGCAGGCATGAGCCACTGTGCCTAGCCTGTGTTTGCATTTAAAACCTTAACTTGCCTGGAGTTGATTTATGATGTAAAGTAGCATACTAACTTAATTTCTTCCAAATGTTAAAGTACCATTTGTTAGATAATCCATCATTTCTCTGCATTTTTGAAGTACCACTTTTATTATAAATATGTTTTTATAAACACACACACACAATTTGGATTTTAATATTTTACTCTGGGATTATCAGTTACTGAAAAATGACCGTGGGTGTTTTGACAACTTAGATGAAAGGAGTATTTCTCTAGGTCCCATTTTCTGAGTTTTTTTGCACAGAAACTTGACCTAAAGGAGATTCAGTTGAGTTTGTGATCCTGTGAGTGTGACAACTGTGAAGAATATTTGAATCAAGACTCTCCACTGACCTGGTAAAACATAGAAATTGGTTACATTAACTCATAAAATGTGTGTGTTTCAGTTACTGTGTTTTAGCATCTTTGTTAAGTGGAAAAGATTCTTAACAAGTATACCCACCACCTGGAGAACAGGGAAAAGGTACAAAACTGTCTTCATTCTCATGTGTTTTGGATGAGTTATTTTGTCTTGGTGGTCTTTACATATACTTTGGCTTATGGGTTGCAGGAGCCAAAGACTCTGTTAATCTTTCATTTGAATATGTTATATGAAATTCCTTTAAGATATAGAGAAGGCCCCTTTTACCCTGATCTGCTGGGTGACCCGGAATAGGCAAGAAGGACTAATGGCAAGGTCCTGTGAATACTTCTTAGTTTGATGTGAGAGCAAGGAATTTTTCTTTCCAATCATTTTAGACTAGGTGACTTTTTTGGGGGGGTGAGGTGGGGATGGAGTCTCATTCACTCTGTTGCCCAGTCTGGAGTGCAGCAGCATGATCTTGGCTTACTGCAACCCCCGCCTGTTGGGTTTAAGCGATGCTTGTGCCTTAGTCTTCTGAGTAGCTGGGATTACAGGTGCCTGCCACCATGCCCAGCTAATTTTTGTATTTTTTAGTAGAGATGGGGTTTTATCATGTTGGCCAGGCTGGTCTTGAACTCCTGACCTCAGGTGATCCGCCCGCTTCAGCCTCCCAAAATGCTGGGATTACTGGCGTGAGCCACTGTACCCGCCTAGTATCGCACTTTCACTCAGTAGCTCTTCTTGCATCCTCACTAAGCTCTTTCGGGGATAAAAACATCCAGTCAATAGGGATGAACTGGAAATTTGTATGGAATGCTGATCTGGCATGTTTTGTTTTCTGTTTTCTTCTCAGTATCCTTCAGGATGCTATCCGGAACCCTGGCTATGTGTGTGTATGGCTGAGGAAGCATACACAGTGACAGTACAGTGCAGGGACCAGAACAATGACACCCAGGTTTCCGAGTTAGTCATAGTTCCAAACCATTATTCTAAAAGTAGAGCTGAAATTATTTTTCCTCAAGCAGTATTTGCCCATTGAAGCCTATTTGCCATTTTTCTGCTGTCTCACATAGCCTTGAGAAATTTTTTTGGTAATTTATGTTTATTTATTTTGTATTTTTACCCAAAGACTTTAGGATTATTTGCAGATTTGAAGATTTCCCTCTTCTAAATTTTATTTAAAAATTAAATTAGACTAGTTCTAAGTTTGAGTCCTTATGGACTTCATTGATTTGGTCATAAAATCATAATTATATCATAATTAGAAGAGACCTTAGAACTTATCTAGTTTTAGAGGTGTTAGACAACACCTTTAAACAATGAGCCAATCATTAGAAACTAACCCAAGTAATAGGCTTCATTATTATTATTTTCAGACAGGGTCTTACTCTGTCACCCAGGCTGGAGTGCAGTGGTGTGATCATATCTCCCTGCAGCCTTGAACTCCTGAGCTGAAGCAATTCTCCTGTCTCAGTCTCCCGAGTAGCCGGGATTACAGGCATACACCACCACACCTGGCTAATTCTCTTATTTTTTTGTAAAGATTGGGGTCTCAATATGTTGTGCAGGTTGGCTGTAAAATCCTGGTCTCAAGTGATCCTCATAATTACAGGTGTGAGCCACTGCATCCAGCCCCATAACTATTTTATAAAGACAAGTTTGTGATTCCTAGAAGCGGTTTGATATTTGGCAATTTATATATTTACTCCATGCTAACAAGTATCTTCTTGATGGGCTTATTTTACTTTCACCTCCATCTATTTCTTTCTTTCTTTTTTTTTTTTTTTTAAGACAGCATCTTCCCTCTGTCACTCAGGCTGGAGTGCAGTGGCACAATCTCAGCTCACTGCAACATTCACCTCCCGGGTTCAAGAGATTCTCCTGCCTCAAACTCCTGAGTAGCTGGGATTACAGGTGCCTGCTACCACACTTGGCTAATTTTTTGTATTTTTAGTAGAGATGGGGTTTCACCATGTTGGCCAGGCTGGTCTCAAACTGCTGACCTCAAGCAGTCCACCCGCCTCAGCCTCCCAAAGTGCTGGGATTACTGGCCCATCCATTTCTTTTAAAAATATGAACCATAGTGTTAGGACAGAGACATAATTCTGACACATCCTGAATTGTACTCCAAAGGCAACAATAGGAACCTAAACCACAATTCATACACATCAAGTTCTGTGACTCTCTTCTTAGGCTGTAACTTCACTTCCACCAGAGTTCTGTTATTTTTCACAATTGGTGACATTTCTTTGAGCCTCAGGGCAGCTCAGCAATGGCAAATGAGGGCTATATGAGTTTGAGATTTGAATGCCTGCACTTCTGTAAGATGGAAAGGATATTTTGGGCAGCGTTGATTTATTTTGAAGTTATAGGCAACCAAAACATGAGCCATTATTCAGCCATGTCTTCTCTAGTCAATATTTGTGTGGGGACTCAAGGTCAAGAAGATACAGTTCTCTATTTTGCTTTAGCTTTATTTGCATCTTCTCTTTCTTTCTACCTATCACAATCTGTGTGTTTGAAGCCAGTCATCCAGTTCCTCCCCCAGTGTCATCGTCATTTCTAATTTTTTTTTTTTTTTAGATGAAGTCTTGCTCTGTTGCCCAGGCTGGAGTGCAGTGATGCTATCTCAGCTCACTGCAACCTCCGCCTCCTGCGTTCAAGTGATTCTCATGCCTCAGCCTCCTGAGTAGCTGGGATTACAGGTGCACGCCACCATGCCCAGCTAATTTTTGTATTTTAGTAGAGATGGGGTTTCACCATGTTGGCCAGGCTGGTCTCGAACTCCTCACCTCCAGTGATCTGCCCGCCTCAGCTGCCCAAATTGCTGGGATTATAGGAGTGAGCCACTGTACCTAGCATCATTTCTAAATTTGATAGGCAGGACTTTCATTTTATAGCATTTCCCCTTTATATCTTCATTTGAGTCGTTGGTAGTCTATACTACATGTAGAATAAATATCCTCTGTTACTACCACTTGTTTCCTGTCTCTACAATATTTTTCTGCCTATAATCAAATAGAACCAAATAAACTTAATGCAGGTTGAGAAACTGAGCACCTCGCAGTTTTTCCAAATTAATAAAAAGTGTCATTTTTAATTTTTGACAATTTTCCTGTCATTAGGGAGGTAGATGGATTTGGAAGCAGAGGCCTAGAGGAGAGATGGACTTGGAAGTTTGGGTGTGTGTCCAGTTTGTGATAGTGAACCTTGTAGTTTCAGTCCCCTTTGGTGCTTTATTGGGCTGTTAACTATATCTGGAAACCTCTGACATGTCAGTGTTTTGCAGAAGTGGTTCGTGGTTTTGTCGGTCAGTTTTTAGCATGTTCGAGCGGGTGGAAGGAGAAAATTTGTGTTCTTTTTTTCTTACATTTGTTCCTGAGGAGCCAAAATTTGAGAATTACAGAGTCCAGGTTAGTCCTGTCAGACCTCTGTATCAAGCTAGCAGATTCAATAAATGTTGACTTAACAGGGTTGCAGATTGCCACACTAAACCTTGAGAAGGAAGCAAAAACCATATCAAGGAGCTTATATTTTAGTAAATTACATCACTACTAATTCCGAGCACTAGATTTTAAAAGGGAGAGGCAGTGGAGGGTCTGGAAACTATGTTGGTTGAAGAACGGTTAAGGAAATAACAACATCTAGCCTGAAGAAGACATAACTTTTTGAGGACATGATGGTCATTCTTCATTATGGATGATATTATCCCACCTTTTCCATGTCTCCCAGGAAAAAACTCAGATTCTTTGCCTTTGATCCTTCCTCTCTACATCCAATCAGATGTCAAATTTTCTCCCTTTAGGCTCCAATATATTTCTTGTCTTTCTCCACTTTTGAAGGATCTAACATGTTTCTTGGCCGGGCGCGGTGGCTCAAGCCTGTAATCCCAGCACTTTGGGAGGCCGAGGCGGGTGGATCACGAGGTCGAGAGATCGAGACCATCCTGGTCAACATGGTGAAACCCCGTCTCTACTAAAAATACAAAAAATTAGCTGGGCATGGTGGCGCGTGCCTGTAATCCCAGCTACTCAGGAGGCTGAGGCAGGAGAATTGCCTGAACCCAGGAGGCGGAGGTTGCGGTGAGCCGAGATCGCCCCATTGCACTCCAGCCTGGGTAACAGGAGCGAAACTCTGTCACAAAAAAAAAAAAACAAAAAAAACAAACAAAAAAAACATATTTCTTGATTTCTGTCTCTTGTTTCTGTTTTCATTCCCCTTATACTACGTCAGGCTTTTATAATTATTGTCTGTAGTAGTAGAGTAGCTTCCTGGTCTCTGTTATCTCTCTCTCTGTCCTCCATTCTGTATTACACTCGCAGAATAATTTTCCCTCAAACCTAGTTCTAATTGTATTACTTGTCTGTTTTTCTTACTAGGCAGAGGGAACACTTACACGCAGTTCCCTCTGCCTTGTAAGAAAAGTCCTATCTCAAGCAGTTATAATCTGGCTTGCAACCTACCATTACTTCCCCTTCCCCTGTTTTCACTCTGCCTTCTACTCCCATCTTATTCAGTAGTGTCGTTCTAGGCTTTTCCAACTCTTTGACCTTCTTTAAACTATTCCTTCACACTGTTTTGAAGGAAGGAACCCATCATGTCTTATGCTGTTTTAGACACAAAAATTAGGACCAGCTGGCAGAAGGGATGGTGCTAAACCAAAGACTTCTCTTGGCCGGGCACGGTGGCTCACGCCTGTAATCCCAACATTTGAGAGGCTGAGGTGGGTGGATCACTTGAGGCCAGGAGTTTGAAACCAGCCTGGCCAATGTGGTGAAACCCCATTTCTACTAAAAATGCAAAAAAAAAAAATAGCTGGATGTGGTGGTGGGCGCTTGTAATCCCAGCTACTCGGGAGGCTGAGGCACAATAATTCCTTGAACCTGGAAGGCGGAGGTTGCAGTGAGCCGAGATCACACCACTGTACTCTGGCCTGGGTGACAGAGCCAGACTCCTGTCTCAAAAAAAAAAAAAAAAAAAAAAAGAATTAGAGAGCTTCCCAGTATTGGACATGTTTGAGCAGAGGCTGAAAGGCTAGCTGGTTTGGATGCTGTAAAAGCAGGGGCTACTTATACTAGGGGCTGTGGAGGATACATAAAAATAGAAAGCATGATCCTTGTCTGTCAAGAAACTTAAATGTAGATATAAGACACCACACTTATTCTCTCCATAATAGCCAAGTGACACACATACCTGATTATGTTGTTCCTTTCCTTAACATCATTCAATGGCTTCTTTTCAGTAGGAAAGAATTTATCTTAGGATAAAAGCAAATAACCTGTATGGGTGCAGTAGCTCACGCCTGTAATCCTAGCACTTTGGGAGGCCGAGGTGGGCAGATCGCCTGAGGTCAAGAGTTCGAGACCAGTCTGGCCAACATGGTGAAACCCTATCTCTACTATAAGTAAAAAATTGGCTGGGTATGGTGAGAGGCACCTGTAATCCCAGCTACTTGGGAGGCTGAGGCAGGAGAAGCGCTTGAACCCAGGAGGTGGAGGTTGCAGTGAGCAGAGATCATGCCATTGCACTCCAGCCTGGGCGACAAGAGCAAAACTCCATCTCAAAAAAAAAAAAAAGCAACCTTACTATAGTCTACAAGGCCTTGTATGATCTGACCCCTGCCTACCTCTTAGTCTGATATCCTGCCAGTATCCCCTTACATTCCTGTGTTCCGTACGTTTTGTATCCTTACATAATGTTCCTTCTGCCTGGCATGCTTTCTTCACCACCTTTCCCTGGACTCAGCTTAAATGTCACCTCAGGGAAACCTTTGTTGAACCCCACCCCCCTCCCACGGGCAGGTTAAGTCACCTATTAGTCTCTTTCTTAGCATTTTCTTCGTAGCAGTTTTCACAATTGTATATTGTTTGTTTTGTAACTGTAATTTCTGGGACCATTTTGATTATCATTATATTCTGAGCAGCTAGCACAATGCCTGACACACAATAGACATTTAGTAAAAATTTTTTTTATTTTTAGAGACAGCGTCTTGCTCTGTCACCTAGGCTGGAGGCCAGAGGTGTGATCATAGCTCACTGCAGCCTCAAACTCCTGACCTCAAGTGATCCTCCTACCCCAGCCTCTCAAATAGCTAGGACTATAGGCGGGCACCGCCATGCCCAGCTAATTTTTAAATTTTTTGTAGAAATGTTGTCTCATTATGTTGCCTAGGCTGGTCTTGAACTCCTGGTTTCAAGCAATACTTCTACCTTGGCCTCCCAAAGCATTGGGATTATAGGTGTGAGCCACTGCGGCCAAACTTAGAAAATATTTGAATAAATAAATGAATGAATAAAACTTATTGGGATGAAGTAGGAAAGATGGTGAAGGATGTAAAGATTGTTCAGTGTCAGGCAGGGGAGAAATGTTTCAGAAGCGGAGAATAACAGGTAGCACTGAACAAGTTGTATTCACGGGGTCCAGGCAGGCTAGCTCAAAAGAAGACCTGTGTAATTGAAATGTGGGATAGATAGGCTGGATGCAATGGGAGGATGGTTGTAGCAGTTCCTAAAAGTTTAGTTGACATATTAAAAGTAAAAATTTTTTTTTTTTTTTTGAGACGGAGTTTCGCTCTTGTTACCCAGGCTGGAGTGCAATGGCATGATCTTGGCTCACCGCAACCTCCGCCTCTTGGGTTCAGGCAATTCTCCTGCCTCAGCCTCCTGAGTAGCTGGGATTACAGGCACGCGCCACCATGCCCAGCTAATTTTTTTTGTATTTTTAGTAGAGACAGGGTTTCACCATGTTGACCAGGATGGTCTCGATCTCTTGACCTCGTGATCCACCCGCCTCGGCCTCCCAAAGTGCTGGGATTACAGGCGTGAGCTACCGCGCCTGGCCTAAAAGTAAAAATTTTTAGTGGCCATTGAGTTATTATAGATACCTGGACGGGGGACTACAAATTAATGCTTTAGGAAAGCTTTTGAAATAAGAATCTAAACTGTATTTCAGTTTGTAAAGCCTTGGGATCGCTTCTCGGCCTTTTGGCTAAGATCAAGTGTAAATAAAGCCTTGGGGCAGAAGAAGACCAGTTAGGGAGATACAGCAGTGGCCCAAAGATAATAAAATAGTCAAGGGAAAATTAAGACACGAAATCAACAGTAAGGCAATGACAATGAAAGGTATAAAGAAATAGATTGAGGAAGCAATTAGGAAGAAACATTAGCAAAATTTGAGGAAACACTGGTTGTATGCAGAGAAAAGGGGGTGTCATTTACAGTAATGGGGGTTTGGCATGAGGGAAAAAAAGGCTTGGTTTTCAAGTTGGAGGCAGATGTAATGTGATCAAGTTAGGCAGATAATTCTAGAGGTAGATATAGTGTCATGTAGGTGGAAAAGCATCTTAACTCATGGTTAAACTGGGCCAGGGAAAGAGGAAGAGAAAGACCAGTGGAATGAGGCCTAACCTAGAGAACAGGCAACTCTACTCACCAAGAGGACACCTTTTCCTTTATGATGCAGAGAACATTTTAGCTCCTCTTTGTCCATTCCAGAATAAAGTCTTTACTTTTGCATAACCAAAAGGCTCATTAAAGTGTTTTTCTCCAAACAAAAGATCAGTTTGTCCTCAAAGGTAAATTCTGCCTTTACTTCAGAAGCAGAAAAAGTGCCGGAAGCTTTGGAATAGCAGTTTATCCTCAGTCAGAAAGGTTTCAGAATGTTGGGGTTCAATTTGGTAGTGCCAATCAAAAATTTTAATTTGAATATACTTTGAGCCTGTAGTTTTACTTCTAGAATCTATGCAACAGAAATGCTCAAACAAATATACAGTGCAGGCTGGGCACAGTGGCTCATGCGTGTAATCCTAGCACTTTGGGAGGCTGAGGCGGGTAGATTCCTTGAGGTCAAGAGTTCCAGACCAGCCTGGTAAATTAGTGAAACCCCCATCTCTACAAAAACAAAAAACAAAAAACCCCACAAATTTACAGTGTAGCAGTGATTGTAATATTAAGAATTGTAAACAACTTAAATGTGTATCAATTGGAATATGACTGAATAAATTATGGTCTGTCCACAGTATTAAATCTTATGCAGCTATTAAAATGAGGTCTGTTTACTGACATGGATGGTTTTTTGTTTGTTTGTTTGAGACAGAGTCTTGCTCTATCACCCAGGCTGGAGTGCAGTGGCACCATCTCAGCTCACTGCAACCCCTGCCTCCTGCGTTCGAGCAGTTCTCCTCCCTCAGCCTCATGAGTAGCTGGGATTACAGGTGTGCGCTACCACGCCTGGCTGATTTTTGTATTTTTGTAGAGAATGGGTTTCACCATTTTGGCCACACTGGTCTCGAACTCCTGACCTCAACTGATCTGCCTGCCTCTGCCTCCCAAAGTGCTGGGATTACAGGTGTGAGCCACCATGCCTGGCCAACATAGATGGGTTTTCATGATGTATCAGAAAATGAAAAAAGCATGTGTGTGAATTGAGTGCATGTATATAAACCATATATGCATGGAAGTAAGTCTGGATGGACACATACTAAAAATACCAACAGTAGTATCTTCTGGGTAGTGGGTTGGAGAAGTGATACAGAATTTTTAAAAAGTGTAAACTCATCAGCTTTCTTCGCACGCACATAGGACTGTGGCATTTTTAGGGCTTTCCTTTCCTGAAGGATTTGCAATTGTATTGCCAAATTTTATTTTTGAGAGCTTATCCACTCTCTGGCCCCACCTTTCTTTTGAGAAGACACTGCAGGATCCAATTCTGTAGCTTAAGACCAGCAGCTCCAAACTTTATCAGAATCACGTTGATGCTTGTTAAAAATGCAGATTCCTGGGCCCCGGCTCAGTAGGTTCTGTTTCTGTGTATCTGCGATGGGGTGCCAAATCCTGATATTTTATAGGCCTCCCAGGTGGTCAATGACTAGGGCAAAACCCTTCTTTGGTACTGACTTCTGATTGTGCCCCCTCCCATTTGTTTCTCTGTGATTAGCAACTGGGAAAAGGGAAAGAGGGCGATGACTGTATGGATATCTTTGTGGGTCACAAACAGTTGGGTTCATCTGAATGGGAAAAAATAAAGAGCAGTTTAGTAGACTTGAGATTTTAGTATACTATTAACTGTTGCTTCTTTGAAGTGGGCCCTCTGGGTTAGAGGCTGGTCAGGTGGGCTTCCTAGGCAGTGACTTTGGCCTAGGAGATGCTCTCCAGCATTGGCTGCGAAGGCTCTGTTAGTGACAAATGGGAGGGAAGGAGGGAGCTTGGCGAGTCCTGAAGTCTTAGAATTGAGATGCTTTTCAAGGGAAGCTTTTTTCCTGGGAAAATGATACCTCTAATATTTAAGATGAGATAGTATCTAAGTCTATTATAAATAGTTTTTTGTTAGAATGATTTTTCTTTGTTGTATACAAAGTCTGTTAATCAGCTGCCCATTGTTCATTGTTAACATCTCAAAAGAGTGTTTAAAAATAATAAAGCCCAGTTGCTCCCAACAGTTAACCTTGGGAACAAAAGTAAATGTGAATGCTTCTTAACTACCTTTCTAAGCCCTCAACGAAACTGGCAGCCATCAGTTAAACCATTAGGTTTATTAGTTTAAGAATAGAAATGTCAACTTGGACATAGTTTTCTAATTTGCTCCTCATTTACCCAACAATTATTTATTCAAACGCTGCTCCGCCTAGTAGACTTTGGATAACTCTACAAATAGAAGTCAGAGACTGATGGGCAGGTGGAACTCTAAAGGGATCATCCAAATGGGGAAAAAAAAAAAGTGAATAAAACACACTTTAATAAACTTGAAATTTTAGTAGCACATGCGAAAACAAAAAGTGGATGCCTTAAAGCAATAGCTTTGTTCTCTTTCTGTAGTCTATTTTAAGTGGACCCTCTGGCCCAGAATTATCAGCCTTGGATTAGGAGCTTTGAGGAAATGGTGGTTTGGTGGTTGTTTTTTTAAAGGATTTTTAAAGAAATGTAGTTACTAAGCAACTGCCATGACCTGCTGCTAAGTTGGAGTTCAGCGGGCAGTCAATTCCAAAGAAGGGAATATATAAACAAGTTTCAAGAAGGGAAAAACATGATAGATTCGGTGTACTTTTTTGTTCTCAGTTCGATGCATAGTTCTCTCTTTTACTTGTCTTCCCCTAATAAAGGGCTGCTTGTTCAGAAATCTTTGTCTCACATGGTTCTGCCCAATAGCCGGTGAGCTCAGAGGAGGGCCAGAAAGGAACAGATGAGAAACAATCCCCAGCCAGTGCACAGGACCGAACCCTGGGGTGGGGCCCATGCCCAGGGGGTCTCTAGAGGTGGACTGGCCTGCTGCTGTGCTCTAGGACAGTTCAGGGCTTCTGTGACAAATTGGTCACTACCCCCTACCTTTAGATTAGGGCACCTCATTGATATTGATGGGTTGCCGTGTAACCCTCAGAACAGGAACATTGTCCAGCTGTTGTCTCTCTTACCCCCTGCTGCAACATTTAATGGGTGAGTCAGTGACTTAACTGCTTCCTCCAGGATTTCAGGAACAGGAGTAGGTAATGAGGACAAATCACCATAACACCGGTGTGTGATGAATGAAAGAGCACACTAATTTAACCAGTTGGTTAAAATTGATATCACAGTGAACAAAAGAAGCTTTGTTGAGAGGAGGTTATTTGCCTGACTTAGGGCTCCATTTCTTCCCCTTTAGGCTTTATCATTTCCCCTTACACCTAGATGAAGGTCAGTTTGGTTGCTTTGCTGGGGAAGGGGAGTGTCAGGTGCTGGAACAGGTGTTTTGTTTTCTCCTGTAGAGTCATACGGACTAGGTGGGGATGCTTCTTGCCAGCCCTCTGTGGTGCACGAAATTGCTTTTGTGGAATTTTTTCCCCTGGAAGTGTGTTTTTTAAAGCAGTTTCCCAACCTTCAACCCCTAGTATAAATTTTGACTTCCTTTAAAGCCAGCTTGTCATAGTGAAGTGTGCCTGTTTTCTAGCATTTCCACAGCCTGTGGCCTTAGATATACCCCGTTTTATGTGGCAATTATAGGCCTGAAAGATGTGTAATTGTGTGTGGTAAGTGTGAATATTGTATTTTAAGTGTCCTAGGAGAATGTCACAGCAAAGCAGCCATACGAAAAGCCTTTTATAATAATTGTACAGCTAGAGTTAATTTTCTTATATCAGGTTTTCTTAAATTGGGGATAAACCTGTATTACATTTCCAGAGTGATAAGGCTGTTTCAGGCTGTTGTGATGGTCTCAATGGGGTATAAGGTTAGGAATGGACTTACGACCTCACTGACTAGATGATTTTGGAGGTGAGAGGTGTCAGCTGACTTCTCGGTTTGGGAGAATTTATGTTTTAATGTATGTTACTGAGGCCAAAGAGGCTATTGGTTAAAAGGGAAATAACTCAGGAGAGCTTTAATTCTCCTCATAAGGGTAGTTACAGTTGTGAGGTTTGTTTGTTTTTACCTCTGTACTGGGTTCCAATATCACCCCCCTTCACCCTGGCCAAAAAAGTCATCCTGAAAAAATTGTCTTCTTGCCTAACAATGATATAATGGCCTCAGGTCCTTTCCAGCCCCTCTGCTCTGCGTCTCAGGACCATCTGTTCTCTGCAATCCGCTTTTTGGGAAAGTCTCCTTTCCCATCTGCTCTCCTTGGGCCTGAGTGTCGGCTCTAAAGATTTATAAAGGGTTGCACTGGAACCTCTTTCCAGTTGTTATTTTTTTAAAGGATCAGTGAGATTTTTGAGGCAGATAAGAGCTTTTTGCATTTGACATGCCCAAATGCTACTCCCTTTTCAGGTGCATTCTTTCCTTCTGTTAGTTTGGGGATGAAGGGAAGTTTGTCTTTCTGTGCTTAGGAGAAGGGACTTTGCTTATCAAAGCAAAGACTGAATGGGCTGGCTCTGGCTGCTTTTAAGCCAAGGGGCCTTCTGGCTTTTTTGGCTGCTGGCGTGCAAACTCAGGGGAGCTCCTTGAGTTCATTCTTTTCCTGTCTTTTCCCTTGTTTCTGTGACAGAATACAGTCGCTTTGAATCGAAGATACATGACTTGCGAGAACAAATGATGAACAGCAGCATGAGCTCTGGGTCTGGGTCCCTCCGAACAAGTGAGAAGAGGTCCTTGTATGTCAGGTAAGTTGCCCTTCAGAGCACTAGGCCTTGTGCTAGATGAGGAGAGCTCCATGCCAACCCAGCCCTTCTTATTTAACTAGTGGGCTAGGGAGTATGTACTCCCAGTACTAAAATAACACTCTTTACTGTATGCTCAGGTTGTGTATTTTATGGTCAGTATCTCCTCCCTTTTGTGAGCTGGCTTCTTCCTTTTTTGCTCGTGAATGACTCAGTATGGGAAAATTTCAGTTTGCTCTAATTGTAAAAGACTTGGGTGATTGTTGCTAGTCAGCATTCAAATATCAGTCAAATGTTCAAACTACTTTGCTTACAATCTGTGCTTAGAGGGGAAACTTGCCACCCTCCCATCCCCTTCCATGTATGCATAATAGACATCAGGATTTCTGTCTCAGCATAGCAACTATCACAGTGTTCTTGTACAAGGGTCTCTTTTAAAAGACCAAAGAACTGACAGGTTGCTGCATTCTGGATGTTTTATCGTGATTCCATTCCCCCTCACCACCCGCTGCACTGGTCTGCTGTATCTATGAATCAGGGGATGAATAGTGTATGTGACCTAGGAAGAAGGAGGGGTGGAGGGAACAGATAGTAGCGCAGAGTGTATTGCTGCTGAAAGCTATTCTGAGATATTTTCGAGGTTGAGCTTCTTTGACCCTTGAGGCATAGTATGATACTTTGTCAGGTCAAGGTACAAACCTCCTGGGGAGTTGGAGTGCCAAGAGAATACTGTGGACTCCTCACAGAATTAGGGATAGCTTCCTTCTTCCTGCTTTGGCATCTTGGCAAAACTCCAAAATCTGGTGCCAAGTACATTGTATCTCTCCAAGGTTAAAGCCCTGAGAGAAAGGTGATGGGGATTGCTTTCCATTGTGTTTAATGCTTAGGTGTGGGGTTGTAGCAAACTCTTGGGCTGAACTTTTTTCTGGTGGCCTCTGATACCTGGCCAGGAAGTCGTACTTGCTAGTTGCTTGGCAATGTGATAACTGCTCTGTCCTTGGGGTGTGAGTTGACAAAAGCGAAGGGATGTCAATGCTAACTGAAGTTTTTTTTCTCATGGTGTTTGCTTTTGTTTTTCCCCTGTTGGTGGTCCCTGACTCTACTGCAGGGAGTGGAGCTGAGGGAGCCCATCTCTGAGCCTGAAGCTCACTAGAAACCTCCACGATCTTGTCTAGTGTGAATCCTCAACTCCACTCCTTGTGTATTGAAAGCATTTGCTATGCTTACTTCCTGCTGTGAAGGAAGAATGGTATGAAGGCAGGGCTGGTCATTTTCCCAATCCCCACAAAAAGAAAGTTTTGTTTTCTGTCACTAAAGCCCTTGCTCCCAGTCTGCAGCTTGGATACTGGGGTGCTGAGGGGAAAAATAAGAGATGTGCTGTCGACCCCCCAAAATGGGTAATGCTTATATGACTTGGTCAGGATTGTTCCGTTCCATGCTTCCAGCCCCCGCAGATGTGGCACTCCAGTGTGCGTGGGAAGCTGCTCTTTAGGCAAGACAGTTTCTTTGGAGAGCTTTATTTTTAGATTTCCCCTCTCTGCCTATCCTGTGCTACAGTTCTCTCTGCCTGGGCAGGGGGAGTGGGACATTGGCTCCAGATCTGGAACACCCTTCTCTGGCCCAGGCAAGGGATACATTCAGCTTACCTCTGGGGAGGAGGGTGGAGACCATGACTGCTTCTAGTGAATCAGTTTATATAATCTGCCTGTAACCTTCTCTAGATAAATATCTGTATCCTCTGAGGAAAGTAGATGTGGTTAGGAAAATAGTAACAATTTGTGATCACTAGATTTAATCAGGGCACTTAATGTCTTATGGCTAAAGCATTGAGCTGAGGTCCTTTGCTAAGCTAACCCCTTTATTGTACCCTGGCTTGCTCGCTTCCCCTTTGTTCCTGTTTTTGGCCTTTCACTCTACACTTGGTTCCTTTTCTTCAGCACGCAAACATATTTAAGCTTCTTTTATTCTTTTTTTTTTTTTTTTTTGAGACAGAGTCTCGCCCTGTCACCCAGGCTATAGTGCAATGGCGCGCTCTTGGCTCACTGCAACCTCTGCCTCCCAGGTTCAAGCGATTCTCCTGCCTCAGCCTCTCGAGTAGCTGGGATTACAGGCGCAGCACCACACCTGGCTAATTTTTGTATTTTTAGTAGAGAGGGGGTTACACCATATTGGTCAGGCCGGTCTCGAACTCCTAACCTCGTGATCTGCCCACCTCGGCTTCCTAAAGTGCTGAGATTACAGGCTTGAGCCACCACACCCGGCCAGCTGCTTTTATTCTTAAACATAAAAAAAAAATCCCTAGATACCAATAGTCTCATAAACTATTGTCTTATATCTTTTTGCTTACTGCATTTGCCAGATTATTTGCCAGAAAACACTAGATCCTTGATACTAATCAGTATTGTGTGAAAAATCAGTGGTTTAGTAAGTTGTGCAAATGCAGGCTTAAACAGAGGAAAACGGGGCTCTTTCCTGTGATTAATCTCCAGGAAGGACTGTACTAGTCAGTGTTTCTCCAAAAGATAGAGCATGGGAGCCTTATTTGAGAAACCTATCTCAACATCCAGGTTGGAAATGTTGGAGTACTTGCTGCTGCATCAAATCACCTGTCTTTCACTAGCTTGAAAGGAAGCATGCATCTGCTCTTCGGTGTGGTAGTTTGACTCTGAGCAGCTCTCAGAAGCCTGACTCTCTGTTAGGGATCGGTGGGTGACCTCTTAGTCTTCAAATTTAGTGATTAGTTCACTGGTTCTCTGACATTGTTCTGACCTCTTCACCACATTTGTTTCCATGAATTACCTGCTTTCTTCTTTAAAGGTTCTCTTCCTACCCTGCTTACCATTATTCCTTAATACCTTTCATTAGCTCTGCTCCCCTAAATGGCAATGCCATTTATTTTCACAGTTTCAAATCCTGTCGTATAAATGACATTCCTGATCTCTTTACTGAGCTACACACCTGCATATCAACTACTTGCTGGATGTGTGCATAAATAAAACTGCCCTCTCAGTTCCTCAAACAAGCGGCATGTACTTTCCTTATCTAAGTTAATTGGCTCACCCTATCATGTGGAAAAGGGATTAGATTTGTTCTGTCACCCAAAGCAGATCTCTGCTCAACATAAGAAAGGAAGAGCTAATGATTAAAACTGTCAGAAAATGGAAAGGACTGCTTCCGGATATAGTAAATTCGATCTTTTGTCACTCAAGGTGTTAAAGAAGAGGCTGGGCAACCATTTGGCTGGGTGTTGCAGAGGGGGTTGAAACTGAAGCAATAATCTGGATATGATCTGCTCAAAAGCTTTCACTAGTTCCTCAGTGTCTTCAGGATAAAGGGAAACAAACATTTAGGAAACAGATATTGTACATCAAGACCTTCATTATTCTCTTTAAATGGCTTTTAATATCCCTTTAATAATGCTACAGAGTAGATATTATGATTCCCATTTTGCAGATGAGAACACTGTAACTCCAGTTAGACAGCCAAGAAATTCCAAAACTGGAGCTTGAACCTCATTGCTCGGACTATAAAGTGTGGTTCTTTCAGTGTTTCCCCAACTCCTGTGATAGGAATCAGCTGGAATGCTAGTCAAAATACAGATTCCCAGGCTGCTCTTCTAGTGTTTTGGATTCACCAGGTTTGGGAAAACATATGTTTTTAACAAGCAGTCAAGATTGGGTGTGACAGCTCACATCAGTAATCCCAGAACTTTGGGAGGCCAAGATGGAAGGATTGCTTGAACCCAGGAGTTTGAGACCAGCCTGCACAACATAGCAAGCACCACTTTTAAAAAGTAAAAAGTTTTTAATTAGCCAGGTATGGTGGCATATACCTGTAGTCCCAGCTACTTAGGGGGCTGAGTAGGATCAAGTGAGCAGGAGGATCACTTGAGCCCAGGAGGTTGTGACTTCAGTAAGCTGTGATAATGACACTGTATTCCAGTCTGGGTGATAGAGCAAGACTCTGTCTCTATAAAAAAAATTATAAAAAATAAACATCACACTTACTTTACCTCCTACTGTGTGGAAAGCAGTAAAGCACAAGGCTGAGAATTTGGGTACAATTGCAGGGTTAGATTCAAGGAAACAGCGGGTATGGTCCCTGCCCTCTGGCAGTTCACCATCTACCCAGAAAAGATTAAGTAGCGGATGGTTAAACTGAGGGAACCCTTTTTCAGTTTGGATTTCACCTCTGATTCTTTTGCTGTTGCTTCCCCTATGACATAATTATTTGCTTTCCTTCCCCTCCCCTGAGTATCTATCCCCCTTTGGTGTGCATGAGTTTGCAAAGCTATTTTGAAGTAAATAACACCCTCTTAGAGCTGCAACAGAGGCTCTAACAGGTGAAACCCTAGGGAGCTGCAGCTGTCCTAACCACAGGGGACATGGGGTTTACAGAGCAGGGAGCAGGAGGAAGAAGGAAAGAGAGCAGTATTTGGAAAATGAAACTTGATTTTAAAGTCATCAGTAACTTATTTGGAAGGCCCTTCCTCACACTTCACTATGCTAGAATCATCTCTTAAGTAGATGACCAGGATAAGCACAGCACCTGACTCTACCCAGCCTAGGGCTTTTGCTCTGCTCGAGAATTTGCCTTGTCCCCTGGAAAAGTCCATAGAAATAAACCTCTCTTGAACTTCTTGCTCAAGGTTGGGATGGGTAGGTGTTTAACTCAGGCCATTCTGATGTGAAGGCAGTACAAAGATACTGGGTTAGAGTTCCAGGAATGACCTTGTTCTATACTTTAATTTATTTATTGAATGAATAAAGGAAAGACCTTGTGCTCCAAAGGTTGCCAAGAGGCTCAAGAGTACAGTTGTAGAAATAGCTTTTGAAAGTTTGTTCAGGCTAACCTGGCTGCATTCTTTGCAGCCACAGGGCAGCATTCAGGCAGTTCGGGAGTCCTGGCCTCCTGACTGGCTATCTGCTATCTCAGTCATCTTCCCACTCTAGGAGGAAATCATGTTGGAGCATCTGTAGTCTTGATTCAAGAAACAATGTCAGACATATTGGCTTGGTCATCAAAGAAGGCTAGAGAATGCTCATTCCTCTCAACAAGCACACATTAATTGTGCAAATACTCTGCTTTGCCCAGGGTGGTGCTTGGTGGAGCCTGATTTGGTCTTCTTTATTGTAATAGAGTTTCAATAGTGGATTAAGATGCCAATGGGGAAATGCTGCCAGGCTTCACTATCTGATAGAATTGGGGGGTGATGATAATATATGCATTTTAAAAAGCAACAACAATGTATGTAAGTGTTCAGGGCTACCAGAGGGTGGGGCAGAGCTTCCTGCACCGGTGATTTTTCGAACTGCCTATTCCCAAACACTAGTCCTGGGCCTGCATTCATAATCCCTCAGCTCATCCTATCATCTGCAAGTGCTGTGAGCCCTAAACAGTCAATCATTGAGGGCTAAATGGTCCTTGAATGCCTCTTCAACGTCATAATTGCCATAAGGCCTGACACTTGGAGACAGATAAAGGAGAAAGGTGCTCTTAACCTGCTCTCCATTCACCTTTCTTCAAGATACACCAGGGAGGCCTGGTTCACTCCTTTTGTGTTGACCCATACTGTGCCTGTCTGAGTGCTTGGGTTTGTGCTGTTAGGCTGCTCTTCAGAGGCTGCTGGAAATTAACTCTCACTAAGGTCAAGGGCTGATGAGTGACTGTTGCTTTATAACTTTCTGTGCATGGTTTATACAGACTGGGCAAGGGATTGACTGCCTAGTTGTCAAATAATGTGTGCCCTTTATCCAGTACTTTCTGGCCACAGGAATAAAGTGATATATTAGACCCCAGTTACTATGGGAAGGAACACTCAGGGTTAATAACTAGGGAGTAACTGGGAGGGCCTTCTGTGGACTCTCCATCCCCTATAGCCAGGTCTCACCCACCATTCACAAGCATTGAGAATCCCACATGGAGCATAAGACATGGTCTCAGTTTTCAAAGGGCTTTACTTTGGCGGTATAATATGAAACATCAAAAAAAAAAAAAAAACTTGCAAGAATTAAATAGCAATAAGTAGAAAATGTAAAGAAAGGTTGCTGCCAAATGTGGTAGCAAATATGGTATGGATTTGGAAGAAGGAAATTTGGAGTGGGCAGGATCACAAAGCTGGGAGAGACTTGGGCTGGGCCTCGGAGGAGTAGCTGAGCGGGGTGAGGAGACTGACAGAGCATCTCAGGCTATAGACGGATGACCGGAGCCATAGGTAGAGAGGTGGGCACAATACTAGGTTATTTTAGCAGAAGCAACTCCTTGCCTTTGAGGAGATAGCGCTAAAATGCTCATTTGCTTTGCACTGAGAAACCTGCTTGACCAGTTTTCTTTGTCGTTACCATTTGCTTTGCGTTCTGGTTCACTAAGACAGCACAGTGGCTGTGCCAGGTGCTTATAATTTCTCTCAATCTTTCCAACTCAAACCTCACCATTTAGGATCTCAACTGCAAAGACTTTTGTCTGATAATCTGTTTACTTTGAGCTGGTTATATTCTTGCTTTCTCATCCAGCAGAGAGGACCCAGCTGAAAGGAAGGCTAGACAAAATCCTCTAAAGCAGGCGTCCCCAAACTTTTTACACAGGGGGCCAGGTCACTGTCCCTCAGACCGTTGGAGGGCTGCCACATACTGTGCTCCTCTCACTGACCACCAATGAAAGAGGTGCCCCTTCCTGAAGTGCGGCGGGGGGCCGGATAAATGGCCTCAGGGGGCCGCATGCTCTAGAGCACATGCATTATCCCTGTGGGTGGGTAGGTGGGGGAGCACATGCATCCCTTTGAGGATATTTTTAAAGGTCACCTCTTAAACAACATTGTCTTTCGAGACCGTTGGAAACGCTTTCTCCTTAGGGAGACAGGCAGCAGCCTTGAAAGCTAGAGTGCTGAAGATTAGCTCAAGAACTCTGCAGATCCCCCAGAAGTTTCATCTCTCTTCATGGTGGTATGATGGCTCTGGAAAGCTGCTTTGTAGCCTACTGTCGCTTTGTTTTTATGTGTCACATTTTCCCTGGGTGACATTATTTACCTTGCTCTTAAATAACGTAATATTTTTCTGGCCTGGTGTTGCTGTTTGAAAAGTTGCAGGAATATCCAGGGTCTGGCTCTCCCTGGCTTCGTACAGGTACATGGCCATAACTAAGGAGTAACACATTCAGGGGCAGATCATCTTTTTTGTATATAAAGCACTGTGACTTCAGGCTGGGGATGGTAATATTTCCATGAGTTTTGTTCTCTCATGGCACAGTGTTTCCCTCTGGTGTGACCAGTCCCTAACTTGGAGGTCTCAGTGAAAATCTTTTTATCTAAGTGCAGAAGGAATAAGGAGTTTCTGAGACTTCCTTCTATTCTCCCATTTTCTTGTCAGATAAGCTGAAACTTATGTGCGCACACATACACACGCACACACTCACACACACAGTGAGACCAGGGTGGCAGTTGGTTAACTACAGCCTTTCTTTAGGTATTGAGAGACAAATATGTTTTGCTTTTTTTTTTTTTTTCCCCATGCTTACTCTATTTTTGAGTCAGGTTGAAATGGTTGGTTGCTATGTCATGTGGAGGATTTCCGTCCTGGGGCAGTGGTTCAGCCTGATTTGAAAGGGGAATATCTGCCTTGACTTTCTCTAGTGCCTGCCCTAAGAATAAAAAGTGTTGTGGAGAAAGGTATTCCTTCTTCCTCTCATCAGGCCTACCATTAGGCATTTATTTGTAAGAAGGTGCCAGCCCCCGTCACTTCATTAGGATTCCAGGGTGTTCCTAAGACAGACTATCACTGCTAGATGGCCACAGTTTAGCTACTTCTTAAAGATCTTGGGAAAGTAGTCAATATTAAAAAAAAAAAAAAAAAAAAAATTAAGGTCTAATTTGCATACCTTTTTTTGATTACATGAAATATGTCTCATGGGAGAAGTTGTTTGACTTTAGTATGCCTGTTCTCTTTTACCGGTTTAATTTCCACATGAAAGTTTAGCCTGATAATGGGATAAGAAAGCTGAAGTAATGAAGTTGGTCCCATAAGGCATACTAAATGAATGTCAAACTCCTTAGCTGGATAGTGCAGGCTGTTCACAGTCAGGCCCCAACCTGCGATTCTCTGAGGCCCAGCAAGACTTGGATGCACAGCTGATCCCTGAAAATACCCTGGGCTTCTTGCCTCCAGACCTTTGCTTACACTGTTCCCTTTACCTGGAAGGACCTCTCCTCAGTTCTACCTTTTGAAATCCTAAATCTTCATTGAGAACCAATTCAAAAAGCAGTATCTCCTTGCAGCTTCCCCAACTAGATGTGATTTGTAGTCTCTGTGAATCCTTTTAGGCCTTGGTTTGTCCTCCTTTTGGGCTTCCTGCTACAGCATCCTTAGTATACTGT
This sequence comes from Saimiri boliviensis, assembly GCF_048565385.1. Classification (NCBI taxonomy): domain Eukaryota; kingdom Metazoa; phylum Chordata; class Mammalia; order Primates; family Cebidae; genus Saimiri; species Saimiri boliviensis. The sequence goes on from NC_133470.1 coordinate 59,565,223, forward strand.
ACCCTCTGTCAGCTAGTAAGCTCCACAAGACCATCAACTTTTCTTTTGTATGTCCCATGTGTCTAACACATACTCCACATAAAGAAGACTAGGTATTTAAATAGTGGAAAAATGGTATGTTTTCTACACACATAGCAGAGTGGAGAATTAGCTTTTTTTTTTTTTTTTTTTTTTTTAAACGGAGTCTCACTCTGTTGCCAGGCTAGAGTACAGTGGCGACCTCAGCTCACTACAACTTCTGCCTCCTGGGTTCAAGAGATTCTCCTGTCTCAGCCTCCCAAGTAGCTGGGACTATAGGTGCGTGGCACCATGCCCAGCTAATTTTTGTATTTTTAGTAAAGATGAGGTTTCACCACGTTGGCCAGGATGGTCTTGATCTCTTGACCCCGTGATCCACCCACCTTGGCCTCCCAAAGTGCTGGGATTACAGGCGTGAGCCACTGTTCCTGGCCAAGAATTGGCTTTAAAAAAAAAAAAACACACGTGACTATGACTTAGGCTTTATGAAATGTTCTGAGATAAAAGAGCCCTGGTCTGAGAGTCACTCACTATGCAGTTCTAGATGAGGCCGTGTGCATATCTGGGCCTGCTTTTCATTGACTTTGAGGACGTTTTCTAGCTCTTAGTCAAACAAAATTTCAGCAGGAAAAAAGGGGCAAAGTAGATTTAGAGAAAATCCACATCATGGGTTTGGGAAACAAATCAAAGTTATGACAAAGGAAGGGATTGTTGAGGGAATTGGGAATGTTTAGCCTGGTAGAGAAGATCTAGGAAAGACCCAGACTCATTAAATACTACAGCTGGAAAGAAACTTAGAGAATATCTAAGGGATTTCCTTTACTAAATAGAAAGTTGGACAAAATGACCTCTGAGGCTCCAGCATTCTGCAAAATTCTTTTTCTGTTTGCAGTTCTGACTGATAGAAAAGGAAATTCTTGTTCATTTTCTTGCATTCTCAACTGCAAATAATAGTCTAGTTCAGAATCTCGAACTTCAGATACGACATTTCTATGTCTTTTACAAACCTATAGCTTAAAAAAGCATTGTCTATCCTTTTCATATTTCTTGTTCATTGAGCATTCATGAATTCATCAAACAAAATCCAGATAGACTTGGGAACCATTTTTTTAATTGGGAAATTGGAGTTGGACAACTTCCTTTTTTGCCTTGTTTGCCAGGGAACTTAGAGCCAAACGTGGTTCTTCGTCTGAAGTAAATGACTCAAACCAGTGCTTATTATATCTATTTTCCCACTTTTTTTTTTAATTGACTTAATGTTTTTTGAAAATTGTGAAAGGAACACATGCTGTGGTTAAAAAAACAAGTCCGAATAGTACAATTCCCAATGTGCAGAGTTAACTACTGGCAAAATCTTTTTGACTTTGATCAGTGTTTATTTTGGTTTTTACTTCGCTTGTGCTGTATGTATTTTAATTATTTTGTTTTGTTTCGTTTTGTTTTCGAGATGGAGTCTCGCTCTATCACCCAGGCTGGAGTGCAATGGCACAGTCTCGGCTTACTGCAACCTCCGCCTCCTAGGTTCAAGTGATTCTCCTGCCTCAGCCTCTCAAGTAGCTGGGACTACAGGCACCCACCACCACACCCGGCTATTTTTTATATTTTTAGTAGAGATGGGGTTTTGCGATGTTGGCCAGACAGGTCTCGAACTCCTGACCTCAATTGATCTGCCTGCCTTGGCCTCCCAAAGTGCTGGGATTACAGGTGTGAACCACCACACCTGGCCAAAAGTAAACTGTTACATTAATTTTATTTGAAACTCAGATATTTAAAAAATTACAAACAACTGGATTCCAGGCATGGAGAAAATGTGTTTACATCAACTCTACCTTATACACTTCACCTTGTTACTGCTGTTGCCAAAGGTCAAACATGGTTCTGGAAAGTGCTAAAATGTATCTTGTGTTTTAAACTTACAACTAGTAAACTCTGCCTTCTAATCTTACACAAATTCATTCTAACTCTCCTAATTCATTTTATTTTATTTTTTTTTAGACAGAGTCTCGCTCTGTCACCCAGGCTGGAGTGCAGTGGCGCAATCTTGGCTCACTGCAACCTCTGCCTCCCAGATTGAGATGATTCTCCTGCCTCAGCCTCCCAAGTAGCTGGGATTACAGGCGCATGCTACCACACCAGGCTAAATTTTGTATTCTTAGAAGAGACTGGGTTTTGCCATGTTGGCTAGGTTGGTCTCAAACTCCTGACCTCAAGTGATCTTCCTGCCTCAGTCTCCCAAAATGCTAGGATTACAGGCGTGAGCCACTGCGCCCAGCCTCCTAATTCATTTTAACGTCTTCCTTCCTTCCCTCACCAAAGCAATTTGTGTTTAATTCAAGTTCTGTTCTTTTCCTTACTATATTTGTTCTAATCTTTGAAACCCATAATGACATCCGGTGTTTCTCATTGTCACTGAGAATGAGGTTGCTTCATGACGCTCTTCTTAGTAGGAGTGGCTGACAATGTCTTCTTTGCTTTAGGAAATGCAGGACTCAGGCAGTGAGAATACATTCAGTTTTGATTCTGTCACACAGACCCTGGAATGCACCTTTCGGACAGCACCTCCTTACTGCTTTGAGTGTGTAAATTGAGGGAAATAAAGGGCTTTTTGTTAGAGTTTAGATATTTTCATTTTCAAATCGTCTGACACTGATTTTTAAGAACTCTGTTTCAAGAATTTTAAGCAGTAGATGGGTATTTCACTCTTCGTGGCTTTACTACATCCTATCTCATTTGGGTTTACATATGGTAAAATAGTGTGTTTTACTTGCAGCTTCCAACGTAGCCAGAGGTCACAGTATTGCAGGTAGAAGTCAAAGTCTTAGAACTAGATTTTGGGCTGTGTGTGCAAAGGTGTGAAAACACCTCTATTAACAGAGAATATGAAGAAGACAGCCTAGATTGCAGGTAGAAAAATACAAACTTCTCACTGAAATCACCCATTTGTGGTAACCCCATATGAAGACAGGTTCCACTGGATGTGAAAAGTAGAAACTTTTTTTTTTTTTTTTTTGAGATGGACTCTTACTCTGTCGCCCAGGCTGGAGTGCAGTGACGCAATCTCGGCTCACAACCTCCGCCTCCCAGGCTCAAGTGATTCTCCTGCCTCAGCCTCCCAAGTAGCTGGGAATACAGGCGTGCACCACCACACCTGGCTACTTTTTGTATTTTTGGTAGAGATGGGGTTTCACCATATTGGTTGGCTGGTCTTTGAATTCCTGACCTCAGGTGATCCACCCACCTCGGCCTCCCAAAGTGCTGGGAATATAAGCATGAGTCACTGCACCCGGCCTCCTGAGGCTCTTTTGATGTGTCACTCCTCTCAGATTTCCAGGGGCCACTGGATTGGGTCTATTCAAGGGCTTCCAAAATTTGCCCCACACCTTTATTTCCAATACCATTTCCTAGGACTTCTTACAGCAGCCAAGCTGGTATCCTTTTCCACAAGCCTGTATGGTATAGCTCTCTCCCCACCTTCTCCCATTTCCCTTTTATGTCTTTACTCTGCATCATTTATAGCATGTCACAACAGCATGTCTTGTCAGAGGACCTGGGTTCTGTACCAGGTTAGTTAGATGTGTGACCTAGGTCAAACTATTTTTCTTCCCTGAGCCTCTGTTTCCCCACATGTAAGAGGAAGAGACTGCACTAGGTGACTTCTAGGGTTCCATTGGTTCTTTTCAGCCCTACCATTGTGTGGGTCAGCGTCAGTGTTAGCTTTTTCTTTAGCTGCCCGAAGAAACAGGGCCCTTTCTTTTGTGTTTCAGCAGTGTTTACCAGTCATTGTTTGTGATTGAAGTTAACGTTTTTTGTCCTCTCCTTAGCTACTTTTTGAAGATATGTTTGTAAACTGAGAAAGCTCCCTGCTATAGCTAGTTTCCTATGTGGGTGAGAGAGGGCTACTGAGCAAATTCTACTTTGGACTTTTATCTTGCATCCAGGAGCCAAGAGGAGATGGGGTTTGCAAAATATTTTCTTTTATGATTCTTATTGGGAGAATGAGATGTTTCTTTGAAAGGGGCGCATATTTACCACTTGGGCACAGAAGGAAGGATTTGTTCTCCTGGAGACATCCTTCTAGTATGCTGTAGGCTGCTATGTCTGCTGGGTTGGCCTTCCGTCTTTTCAAGGTGCCAGTGTCTTGCCATTTAGGATTGGGTGATTATTTCATCTTTCACTGTGCCTTTCAGGGCCCTGTTTGATTATGATCGGACTCGGGACAGCTGCCTGCCAAGCCAAGGGCTCAGCTTCTCTTATGGTGACATTCTGCATGTCATTAATGCCTCTGATGATGAGTGGTGGCAGGCAAGGCTGGTGACCCCACACGGAGAAAGTGAGCAGATCGGTGTGATCCCCAGTAAGAAGAGGTGAGTCGTCATGATCATGAGCAAGGCTTTTCCTGCCTCTTGCTGGTATTTCTTTCTTGTTTTCCTATTAGAAGGTGCTTGAGAGCAACATTTGTGCCTTCATTCCTTTTTGGTAGAGTTGATACTCAACATGGTTTTCACTCAGTGAGCCAAAAAATGGCTGCTGTGCCTCCTGCAACCCACTGCTGAGACCATTTACTGGCAGTAACAGGACTTCTTTCTGACTCCAAAACAGGGTGGAAAAGAAAGAAAGAGCTCGATTGAAAACTGTGAAGTTTCATGCCAGGACGGGGATGATTGAGTCTAACAGGGTAAGTGAGGATCCCCAAGGAAGTCAGCCAGTAGGTGAAGAAGGGCGAGAAGCTTGGAGTTTAGTCTGATGTGTAAGAGAACTAGGGAACACAAAAGCAAATCTCTTTTTCAGGCGGCTGGCTCTGTCCTATCAGAACATTGACTGCTTTTCAGAAAGCAGAGAGGGAGCTCTTAAAGTCCACGGCTAGTCTGTGCTCCTTCCCCCTGGGCACCGGCTCTTGAAGATATGTTGGAGTTGGACTGTCTGGAAGGCTGATTTGCTTGGGAAAATGAAGCCACTTGTGGGTGTCTCCCTGGCTATAGACCCTGTCACAGCATCCAGCCAAGAAGCCCAGCCCCAGGCCTCCCACCTCCCTTCAGACCACCTGAGGCAGGAGGGCCCTCCATTCACCCCTTTTCTTCTATGAGCTTCACAGGCCAAAGAACTTCTGGAGCAGTAGAGGGAAGAGAGACGTGGAGTAGATGACTCTGTGTATGTCAGTGGTACCTTAGGGCATGTGTCCAGGAAGTGCCAGTGAGTGTTATGAGTCTGGATTAGATAGAAACCTCTACCATCCCTACATTTTCTTGTAAACATAATTTTCCTCTTACATCAACTTTCATTTAATCTCATAGACTCCATTTGTGAGAGATGGTCTTTTATTGAGCTCACCGTTGTCTCCATTTTAGTTTTTCTTGCATGCTTTAAAATCCATTGTTCTGTTTTTTTTTTTTCTTCTGTCCTTCCCCTCCATCTTCATGTTCTTTCACAGTCGATCAAAACGAAACGTAAAAAGAGTTTCCGCCTCTCTCGAAAGTTTCCATTTTACAAGAGCAAAGAAAACATGGCCCAGGAGAGCAGCATACAGGAACGTAAGTAGCAGCAGAGTCCAGAGAGCAGGCCGTCTGCAGCCCTGTCCCCTCATCCTCAGTTGCACCTTCCCTCAGGAGAAGCCAGAGAAGGTCCATGTGTGGCCCCCTGCACACCTGTGTGTGCATGCACCTGCTTATCTGCAGAGTCAGGGCAGAAATTGGTCTGCATAAGGAAGATGTTGGATTTTATTTGTCCAGCTCCTCAGTTAGAATGAATGTTGGAGGCACTGAAGTGAGACTGGTCCCAGGGTCAGTCTCCAGGAAGTGCCTGGCACTAGCAATGGAAATGCCAGACAGAGCTCTGCTGTGGTGGTGAGGAGTGGTTTTTCAGCTAGTGTCAGGGTCAGGTAAATGGTTTTTCAAGAGAACAAGGTCTAGGGGCTCAGTGTTGCTCTCCTGGCTTCTTCCTCTTATGTTTTCTTTCCCTTAACTTCACTCATGTATGTCAAGAGAAGAGCCTTTTCTTCCCATGATCCCTGGAGTTGGGGCTACTTCCGGAATCCCATGCACGTGCATAAGCATACAGGATATCCACACGACTCCCAGCAGACTCGCTGTTATCCTAAAGTGCCTACAGAGCCAGTTTTCCCAGGAGGATCCTTCCTGCCTAAATGAGTTGACATGGAAGGAGTGTTGCTCCACATTGTTCAAATAAACATTTATTGAGAAACACAAAGTTGGTTTGGTAGGAAGAGCAATCACCCTGAGCTAAATTAACCTGAAGAAGAACTTTAATCCTGATAAATCTTCTTGCTCTGCCATGTGCCTCAGAAATTAACTGCTCCAACCCTAACCTTAAACACCAGGCCTGCCTTGAAAAATGTTTTCTCATTTGTCTCATCATGAATGGTAAACATCTCTCATTTACCAGTGACTCCTCTGTCTTACATGGAGGGATCTTGGGGTCTTGGGCTCTTGGGACTGGCAGGGGACTTACTGGTTCTGATAGGAAATGTCCTTTTGTCAGGCCAGTCTGGTCCACGGTCATGGTATGTGGAAGTTATTGCCATCTGGGGTGGTATCTGGTAGACAGAAGGCTGCCCTCATCCAGAGGGCGACCACGGCTCATCATCCTGGGGTAGTTCAATGAGAAGCCATAGATGAGGTGGCTCTGCTCATGAGCAGTTAGGAGACAGTCTGAGACAGAGGTCTGAGCTGATGTCACCATAGTTTCATCCGATGAGTCCTAGACTCCCTCCATGCCAAGCCCAGCCTGGGGAGGTGTTCATTGCTCAGTGGCCCCGCCTGGTGGGCGAGGGGGGTACCTGTTGGACAACAGAGTTGAAAGTTCCTAGTGCCGCTTCTCCAGAAGCTGAGCTCATCCCCCAAGGTGTGCCTGGCTCAGGGCAGCTTTGGAAGCGACACCCCACACCATGCAAAACGTTTCCTGAAGGATTTGAACAGAGTGAGTCAGTATTGGGCGAAAGCTTCTTGAGGTGATGGCAGTTCTGTCTGCCTACCTGGCACATGTGGACATTTGCTCTTTCATGCGCTGTGGAAGGAAATGGTGAGGGCAAACAGACCTAGGCCCCACAGCTACCAATTTGGTCAAAGCAGGTGCTCTAAGCCTTGTTGTATCGCCTGTCCTGTCCATTGGCCTACAGCTGTAGACACTTCAGAAAGCTAGTCTACTCCAAGACCCTCTGGCAACCAATTGGGTAGCATGAAGTCTAGATGTCTTATCTGCCCTGGGATGTTCTTTCTGTGGCAGAGCTCCTGGCCTCACTATAGTGCTAGGTCTTCATGGTGTTTCATAATTCTGTCACTAGTGCTCACCTGCCTCTGTATTCTTCCTCCCCCTTGTCTTTTTCTCTATTTTTTTCTCTTCTCCCCAAATCTCTCCCTCTCTTCCATTCCCTCCCATCCCTTCCCCTTCCCCTTCTTCTTCTCCCCCTCGTCCTCTCTCCATCTTTGCTGTCTGTGAAATCAGGACTTCCCAGGGTTAAGTGACGATTATTATGGAGCAAAGAACCTGAGTAAGTCCACCTTACACACCGTTCACTGTATTTGTGGCATGAATGGAGATAGTGGGGGTGGGCTATTGGGGACATGGGTGAGGGTGAAGGGTGAGGGGAGGGCAGTGTTCACAGCAGGAAGAAGTGCATGTGGCTCCAAATGTTACACATTTGCTCTGGATCCCTAGTACCCTAGTAAGTTCCCATCATTCATGCCTTTATTTACCTTTTGCCACTCAAAGTGGGAGGGCGTGAGGTTGGCATTCCCCATTAGAAGTGAGGTGGGCCTCAAATGTTTCTCCAAGGGAACCACTGAGCTCATCTCTAGCCTATTGTCAAGGGAGGGGTGCCTGCTGGTTGGATTCTTCTCCCAGTGACACCACGCTAAAGAATTGGGTGTAGGAATTGCAGCTCTTACAGTCCCTCTAACTAGGGGCAAGGGTACTGTGACCCCCTTTGCCCAACCTGCATCTGGGATGTCTCAGAAGATCCAGGGCCTCAGCAAACAGCTGCTAGTTGGCTTCCCACAGAGCGCCTGTAAGGGGTTGAGCTGGTAATGCTGGGGGCCTCGGCACCATTTATGGACCATATATAGTTAGTGCTTTATCTCAGGAAAACTCTGACCTCATTTTCCATTCTGGAAAAGAATCCTAGAGTGGAAAATGAAAAAGACCTAGATGATGAGGCCTTAGCAGCCATCCTGCTGCGTGCAAGGGTGCACAGGCACGCAGCCCTGCCGGGTGGGTTCTGTCAGCATATACTCTCCTTCAATAAAAAATAAAGGCCAAAGGCAAAGGAGCTGCCGTTGGGGATTGTTCAGGAACTAGCTATGTGTGGCAAGTCAGCCAGTCCTTTCCAGCGGGGGGCCACAGCATATCATGGTCTGAAACAGTGTGGTCTTGGCTGAAATGAGCAGCATCTCTCTCCATAGTTTGATGTGTCCATGTCTCATCTTCATTCGCCTGCCATCCTGGGTGGGTGGGCTTTGTTTGTGCCTCTCGTGACCACTGCTCCTCTGCTTGAGCTTTCTCTTCCCTCACCACTAAGAGATGGGCAGATCCTAGCTGTGTGAGACAGGAGGGCTGTCTTGTTCTCTTGTTCTCAAGGTATTTTGTTGGTTTTGTTGTCTGTGTTTTGACATGTCTGTCTCATGGTAGATGGAGGTGCTTCCCTTGTCACCACTGAAGCCAAGCTCTGCTGCTTTGGAGTGGTGGCAGGAAGGCTGGGGATCCCACCGAATGGTCAGAACAGTGCTCCCTGGTGTCTGCTTAACCCATACAGTGTTTGGCCTCTTAGTTGTGGAGTGCCACATGGTTGTGTACTTCCGGGGCTCTGTTGGGCGGGGGACACCTATGGGCAGCCTGGTCCCTGGACTTCTCTTTGCTCCTGTCACTGTCTTTTCTTTCCTATTTTTAACCTTGGGAGATGCATTTTGAAATAGGACTTGGAAACCATCCAGGTCAATTTGTTTGATTCAGATGAAGAAGATGCTGCTGAAGGAAGTGTGGCTTGTAGTACATAGGGAGGGACTTGGCAGACCAAGAGGGCTTTGGGGAAAAGTATGAGAGGGCCAGGGGCTCAGGATTGGAGCTGTGCCTCCCAGTTGGTAGCCTGGATGAGGTCTCCTGTGGCCTGACTCGGTTGGCAGCTCAGTGTCTTGCTCCTGGAGCATTTGAGTTTTGTGCTGCATGTGACCTCTCAGTGGTGTGTTCTGAATTGGAGTCTCTTTCTTGTTGGCTTGCAGAGGGAGTGACATCCAACACCAGTGACAGCGAAAGCAGTTCCAGTAAGTGTGTGTCATTCCTTCCATGTCGTGTAGCTCCACCATGTATCCCAGTCATCCTCATTCCAGTGTTGCACAGCTGCCATTGCTGCTCAGAGGCTGGTGCTTCTTTTAGCCATGTACACTTTGAGATCCTGGAAATGCTGTGGCCAGTTCATTCTCCTTATGAGTTGGGGTTCACCCTGTGGATTAAAGGAGAGTGTAAACACTATAGCTCTGGCCAGAACCTGAATTAAAAGCATCCCTGGCAGTGGGAAGGGTGACCTGCTAAAGAGTAAATTCCTGCCATGGGTACTGTGGGCCATAGGTGTTGCCAGGTTTAGATTTGCTCAGAGACCAAAAGAAAACTGGCTCCTATAGGACACTGCCCTGAATCTGCCTTTCTGGGTCATTAGGATCCCTTTGCTTTTGGGGCTGGTTAAAGGATCAGGTAAATTGCCCAGTTCTCCTTGGGAGATCCTTGACCAGACCAGAGAAACCATAATTCAAACCTCATGAACTTTGGGAGCACTGGTCTTTCAGGAGCTATGGTGGCTAGAGGCCTTGTAAAATCTGCCCAGGAGTCTTAGGCTCAGAAGAAGCCTTTTAGCAAGCATTGTGTGCCTCGATGCAAATATCACTGTCTTCCCTGGGACTGCCATCAGCCACTTTGGAAACTCCAGGCACCCAGTACCGAGTGGCTTGCAGACTGTTTTAGGAAAACCTCAACATTGCTAGGCTCAACATGGAGCTCTACCTGGAAAAGACATCAGGTTTGGCATTGCTCTTAAGGGGTACTGGGGACCTTAGCAGAGCCATGTGCCACTTTTCTGGATGCTTCTTCTAATGCAGGAGGTGGGTAGGTAGACCCTTAAAGGGCAAAGTTAGGCTGCAACTTTGGGGACCTGCATGTGTGCCCTGACTCCCCTGCATGCAGATGAAGGGGACTTGGGCAAGCGTCTCAACTGGTCAAAGCATCCCTGTCATTCTTACCAGAACAAGGGGACTGCTGCGCACACTTGTTAGAAGAGTTCCTCAGAAATTGGGGTGGTTTGGGGTGGAGGCTTCATGGCTTCTGGGCCTTGGCCCTTTGCCCAGTGATATTTCACTGAACAAGAGAACTGCTGACTCCTGTCTGGGAGCCAGTGAAGGGTTTCCTGTGCTTTCTCACCATCAGAAAACAGAAAGGATCACAGGTGGTAGGTGGTAGCAAGGACCACCCAGTATGGCTGTATCCTGGCAGGGGAGGGTGTGGGGAGTGTTGTACAGAAGGAGACAGGTCATACGGTGCTAACTTAGCTCGCTTTTTTGTTGCAGAAGGACAAGAGGATGCTATTTTGTCATATGAGCCAGTGACACGGCAAGAAAGTAAGCCCCCTTTTGAGAGCCTCGTCTTTGTGCTCGTGTCCTGTCATGGGGCTCAATATGCTGGGTGGCTGTGGCAGCAGAGGGAGGGACCTGGAGGAGGAGGAAGGTTCCACTCATGGCACATCCAGCCCCAGGGCTCCTCCTTCTCTTCTGCTTCTCCCCCAGTGTCATAGGGAAGGGGGTGCCTCTGCCTGCTGCCAGGACACCTTCCAAAGGAGGGGCAAATTTCCAAGGAGGGTCTATTTCAGTAGACGCAGCCACTGCGCAAAGAGAGGTCCAGGTTATTCCCTTCAGTGGCTCCTCTGTGAAAATCTTGCTCAGCTACTGGTGTCAGTGCAGAGATTCTTTTCTTACTCAGTTAGAAGGGGAGCAGCTTCTGGTTTCAGACTTGCCTTGAACTTAGATATTCTCAAATTAAAGGCTCTTTGATGTCTTTGTGTTTAAAAGTCAGACAATGGCCGAGGATGCTTCACCCTGTCTGAGTCTCTGCTGCAGAGCCTCTGTTCTAGCCAGACTTGGGGGTAGGACAGGCTGTCTGGTGGGGGCCTCTGTTCACTGTCTCAATGCTCTCCCTCTCTAGTTCACTATGCAAGGCCTGTGATCATCCTGGGCCCAATGAAGGACCGAGTCAATGATGACCTGATTTCTGAATTTCCACATAAATTTGGATCCTGTGTGCCACGTAAGAGTCCAGGAAGGCCCAAAGGAGTGAGGCTTGGTGCTCTGGGAATTGTTGCTCTAATGTTTTATGGAAAAGGTCTGGGATCAGATTCTAGGGCTCTTTGGGGACAGGGTACATTTGACACCCTGGAAAAGAGTGGGTGGCAATATATTCCCCAAAAGCTGACAGGGTTGGAGAGATTAAGCCATCAGGCTTGGCTGCTCATTCCCTTGGGGGAAAGATTCAGTGGTGATGGTTGGGAATGATTGGATAAGTAGGAAGGTCCAGCCAGAGTGGTGTTGATGTGACTCCATGAACAGTTTGTTAGGTTCACTGTCTCCTCCACCAAGTATGGCACCTTCTGCCATGCCTTAGCTCAGGAAACCTCACCTTTCTGGTCCAGTTTAAGCTAAAGCAAATAGCTCCCTGTGTGAGACCTGGAGATTGGAAGAGAAGTAGGGAAGACAAACTCCTTCCCAACTGCTTTTTTCTCCCACTTAAAGTGGAGTGGCCCAGTGACCCACCCAGATGAGAATGGACCAGTCAGTATTTTTTGGCTCGGGGTAGATCATTGACCCTGGGCCACAAAGTGTTCCCTTTCTTCCTTCAGATACTACCCGGCCTCGGCGTGACAATGAGGTGGATGGACAAGACTACCACTTTGTGGTGTCTCGAGAACAAATGGAGAAAGATATTCAGGACAACAAGTTCATTGAGGCGGGTCAATTTAATGATAATCTCTATGGGACCAGCATCCAGTCAGTGCGGGCAGTTGCAGAGAGGGTAAGTGTAGAGGAGATGGCCTCAAAAGGAAGGCCAGTGCTCGTGCCAAGCCTCCACTTGAATCCTTATCCTTCCCCCACAGGGGCTGCCCAACAGTGCTACTGACCAAAGCCGTGGCACCTCTGCGCATTCCCAGCCCCTTGACAAAGCTGTCTGTCTCCTTTGTACAACTCATTCAGAGATTCACCCAGAAGGGAATGGGGGCCCTGGACAGATGTGGCCTTTTCTGGGCAATAGCAAAAAGTAGGGTCTGTCTCCTTCAGGGATTGAATTTTTTAGGCCAGTTTGGGTGGCCCTGGTGCCCCTCCCCTTGCCCCCACCTGCAGCCAAGATGGATGTTTAGAATGTCACTGGATTTCTGCCTGGGGCTTCGTGAATAGGGACTGACACAATCTCTGCTTTTTCAGGGCAAACACTGCATCTTAGATGTTTCCGGCAATGCTATCAAGAGACTGCAGCAAGCACAACTTTACCCCATTGCCATTTTCATCAAGCCCAAGTCCATTGAAGCCCTTATGTAAGTGTTTAACTGAGGACTCAGACATACCAAGCTAAGATTGGGCCTGGAAGGGAACTGGAGAACAAAGTGATTTGTTGGGCAGGGGTAGGAACATCAGCAACTTGAAAGAAACTCTTGGTCCCAGCTCTGGTCACTGGGTGCTCCTGTTATAAGGGCTTTTGTCTGTGTTCTTGGTTGGACTTTTGAACCCAGAAGGTTTGAGGAGTTAGCCATGGGCCACTGCTGCTCTGAGAGGGCAGCTTAGCAGATTTTTAGGGATCCTGGAATAATCCTTGGATGAATCAGAACATAAGATCTGGTTCGGAACTATTTTTCTTCTGTCTTTGGCAGGGAAATGAACCGAAGGCAGACATATGAACAAGCAAATAAGATCTATGACAAAGCCATGAAACTGGAGCAGGAGTTTGGAGAGTACTTTACGGGTAAGACTCCTGCCACCCTGCGGGGGGTACTGTGGGACTAGCCAGGCACCTGTTTCTATAAGTGTCTCAAAGAGGTGTAGACAGAATGTAGAAATCTTGCATGGAGTTTCCAGTTGCTTTTAAGCTTTTGAGCACAAACCTTTCCAAGGCACTCAAGTTCCCTGTGTCCAGCCATAGCAGTTCAGCCAGTTGACAACATACACCTCTCACCAAATGCTTCCTTGAATTGTTGGTTTGTTCATTCTGTCTTGTCCCTACTAGATCGTAGGCTACCTGTGTTACTCTGTCTCCCTCTGTTTTTGCTCCACTCCCCCACCCCAGTACTTGACTTTGCATGTTTAGGTGCTGAATAAACGTTTGTTGATGATGAGGATTCCTCGGTGTGGTGTTCAAGTTGTCTGTCGGTGTGTGTTTGTGTGTGTGTATGATCATCTACTTTAGAAGGTCAGTTCCTGAAACATTGGGAAGGTTTCTATGTAATATGTTCTTCACCTTTTGAAGTACAGTGACATATATATATATATATATATGTGTGTGTGTGTGTGTGCAGGGCAGTGCTGAGTCCATTTTAGCTGGTGGTGCCACTAGGTTAACTGGGTAAAGAATTCATACATGTCCTCACACACCTTGGGTCTTCAGAACTCCCTTCACCATCAGCATCCATGTCCTTGTTTGCTGGGCTGACCTCTGACATATAGCGGATGTGAAGGGCCCAGGAGCACTGCCTCTTGCCAGAAACTGTGGCTTTCAGTTCTTTCTGTGGAGAACTGGGATTTTCCACATCTTTTAAGTCTGCTTTAGAATTACAAGCTACTGGCTTTATGGCTCCCAAGAGTAACATGAACTGCATGGTCTGGGATGTAGTGGGTGCTCAGTAAACGTCTTTTGAATAAACACATTTTTCTGGTCATTGCTACTTAGTCTCACTGTCTCAGTGAGTTGACTTCAAGTCCTGAGCTTAGGGCACCTAGTTCGTTGCCCTTATTGCCCTGACCACACAGGCCAGTGAACCTAAGCCCAAACCCATACTCCTGGAAACATGTCTTTCATGTGAGGGGCAGGGGGTGGGGGAGAGGAGGTCTTGTAGGATTGCTGGGAGAGGCAGGATTGCTGGGTTTGGGGGATGTGCTGTGGACCACATTAATAATTTTGTTTTCCTCTTCACTTTAGCCATTGTACAGGGTGACTCACTGGAAGAGATTTATAACAAAATCAAACAAATCATTGAGGACCAGTCTGGGCACTACATTTGGGTCCCGTCCCCTGAAAAACTCTGAAGAATCCCCTCCAACCATTCTCTTGTGAACAGAAGAAATCAAGTCCCTCTTCCCTCCTCCCTCTTCATTCCTGTCCCCATGGGGAGAACAAATGCTATGTTCTTGTCCCCTTTTTTAGATATGTCAAAAAAAATTGAGTTTTCTAGTCCTGTTTTTTTTTTTTTTAAATTTTTTTGTTTGTTTTAGTTTATTTTTTGGGATGATGCCATCTCACTCATCATGTGACTGTGCCCATTCCTGCATGGACCTTTCCCAAGCGCTAGCACAGGTGCAAAATCCATCAGAGCCATTGTTTTCATAAAACCAAGCAGAAGTGAAGAGAAAAGAGGAGGACTGATGGAAAGACAGACTGGACAGCTGCACGGCTTGTGAAGTGAGCTAAATGCACCACATGATGAGATGCTCCTGGGCATTTCTCCCTATCTGTACTGCTGTCTTGCAGCTCTGAATGGTGCAACGTAATGGCGACAGAAAGTATCTTATTTATATATAGATATATATATGTAATTTATATAAAATATATAGAAATTATTATATATATATATTATACACTCTCATATAATATATATATATATTCACACACATTTGGATTAGAAAATCTATGGAGACTTCATCAATGGTACTATGTTATTAGAGAAATGCTTTAATTTTCATATTCCAATCAGATGGCATCTTCTATCCCAGCTGGTTGGGAAGGGATTGAAGATGGTAGCAGGTGCTGCACTAAGGGCACTCGCATTTGGTCATTCTCTTGAGAGCTAGGAGGAGTCAGCCTGAGGCCTGAGAGAGAGGGCTTTTGCCTGGGGCAAGAGGGTTAGAGACTTGGCCTGAAAGCAGCTGCTGCCCCTGAGGTGCAGCCAGTCCTGTGTGCGGAGGGAGAGAATGGCTAATGATGCTCCCTGTGGAATTGCCTATTGTTTTATGCCACCTGATGTGTCTGCATGAGAAGTTTCCTTTTTGTTCCTTTTTAAGCTGCTGTTAAACCAAAACCATGTTGTGCTACTGTGTCAGCCTTTTCATTACTGCAAATTTTACTTTGACTATTTAAGTGAATGCGTACAATCCAATTTGCCAAGGTTCTAAAGGCTTATGAGGTCCTGAAGGAGCCAGGCCTTGTGATGGAGTAGGCGACCCAGGCCTGGTTGTCCTGTCAGCAGAAGGGAGAGCAGGGGCTAGGCTGAGAGGAGGACATGCAGTGCTCTGCTGAGGTTCCTCCCTGGGTTCCACCAACAGGGACGGGGAGTCACTTGCCTTCCAGTTCTATGCTGGGATGGCAGGACAGCACTTGGCTTGCTTGGCCAGCCGTGTCATGAGTTTGATGTGGTTTTTTTTTGGTTTTGTTTTGTTTTGTTTTGTTTGCAGCTGCTTCATATGCTCTGCTCCAGCCCCTCCCCCAAAGCTGGTAGCTTACGGTTTCTTCAAGAGGAAAGTAGACTGACTTTATGCTGTATATTTGAGCTGTAGAGCTAAGATTCGCTTACTGGTGAGCTGTGAAACCTTGTTGCTTTTTCTCAGAGTCTGATGGCAGTGACTGTGGTCAAGGGAGTCTTCACCACCACAAGTGCAGGCAGCAGCTGCAGGTCAGGTCCTCCCCCGCGACTGTGCTCCTTTGAAGCCAATGTGCCTCCCTCGCCTCCATACTGGAGAGACGACACCGGGGAGAATGGAGAAGTGCTTGGCCCTAGGGTTGAGGCAGTTGTTTCCTAGCCCGCTGGGTTAGGGCTGGTTGCCCGCGAGGCGATGTTGAGGATGCTTTAAGCACTACCAGCCAAATTCCAGAACTCTGTTAACAATTATCCGACCAGCAGAACGAGACTAATTGTATAAAGCATGCGACCCAGAATGAGGATAAGGAAAGGGCAGCAGCTTTTCCTGGGCAGTACACTGGCTTGAAGGCAAAGAGGGATACAGTGACAGCCGACTGTGACTCGTGAGGAGGGGGTGAACAGGGAGTGTTGATTGTCTGATGTTAACTAAGTGGTGAAGTCTGAACCATGCTCAGCCCTCCCCCCTCCCAGGGAAGAGAAACAAAGATTCAAAGTAAGCATGACGCTAGCTGGTTTACCAGTGTTCCTTCCAAGGAGACATATATTTTTTAATAAACGATAGTTGCAATGAACTATGGCTCAGAGACCTTCTTGAAGTAGTTGAGAAGGGAGGGCGTGGGCAAAGCAGTGGGAAGAACATCCCAAACTTTTGGGGGCCAGAGGGCTCAATCCTTAGCGATGATCAGCTAGCCAAGCTGGGCCGTCCTGGGGATTGGCACAACTCCCTGGGGTGGTGACAGGCCCTTTGTGAAAGGTGTGTGCTGGGTCTTCCACCCGAGTCCCAGACACTGCTTCAAACAGCAGCAGCCAGATGGGAGTCCACATCTGTGGAGGCAAAATGCTGACATTTTCCCAAGAGGTACATAAGGTGGGAGAGGCCTGCTGCAGCAAAGGTGTGAATTAGCGAAAGCAGGTGACTGATTTAGTAGCAGAGAACTGGGTGAGAAAAATGGCCAGGGAAAGTGACCTGCCAGCTACCAGTGTTTCCAAAAATGAGGATGGGATGGGCCCAGTTTGCAGAGCAGGGCAGCAGTTATCCCCACAGCCCTCTGAGGAGGGGAGGGGTGCTTAGAGTGGGCAGTTCTGGCTGTTCTGATGTGGCAGACGCCATTGCAACTTGTGCGGAGGAGGAAGTGCTGTCATAATTCATAAGGTCAAGAGCAACATCTGGATGAATGAGCCACTTGAAATGTGTGTGGTCTGAGCCACAGGAAGGGTCAAGCCTCTTGCTTGTGGTGCTTTATGGTGTGTAGGTTGCTTGCTTTCCCACATGCTCTCATTTGCTAGAAGGCAGCCCAGCAAAAGGGAGTCCCCGAAGAGCTCCATGAGAGCTCCAGAAAATTCATCTCCTGAGGGCAAAGAACAAAGATCCGGCCTATGGCCATGCTGCTGAGGCTCTGTCTTCACAGCTGATGTTCTCCTAGTGGAGGTACAGCTGAAGAACATCCAGCTCCAGCACAAGAAGAAACAGAGCAACTTGGAAACCCCAAAGGGAGCCGCACCCTTAACACTGTGCCATGCCGTGCTGTGCTGTGTCCTGAAGGAGGATAGATCCCTGTCTCCTCCTGGTTTTGTTGCTGACATTACAAGGATCATGCCTTGACTCCTTCATCTCTAACAGAGGAAGAAGTGTATTATCAAACCTTATGGTCTACCATGACTAAATAAAATATTTGTTCGATCACAAATGACCAGCTTTGTCTTAAGTTGAAAGCGCTTCTAGAAATCAGGTAATGAAAACAAAATCCTTACCTGAAACAAGTGTGGAAGTGAGTGGCTCAAGGGTGGAGCTAATACACATGCAGAAGCAGGTGGGAGTTGAGCCACAGGTTTGGGAGGAGCCTAGAGGGGAAGTATCCTAAGCAGGCCAAGGCCAAGCCAAAAAGGGTGGCACTGAGAAGGGGTGCAGCTTGAGCAGAAAGGCCAGCACTCAAGGCCAGTGGAGCCCTTTCTGCAGGGGTAATCCTTGCTTAATACCAACCGTGGCAATTAGGTGAGAAAGTGTTCACAGAGCTGGTGATGTTCTCAAGGGAAGCTGACGAATTAGCACTGAAGTCAGAAGCAATCCTGGATGCCCAACAACCTCAGCCTGGGCCTTGGCAGTGTTCATTCAGTCTCGGCATTCCCAAGTTGTGTATTTCATCCCTGTTCCCACCTAGGATTTTATGGCCTTGATTCCACTAATCCTTTTATCCAACCAGCCATTTCCTTGGCACCTCTAGGACATTTTACTATCATTGCAAATAACATTCTGAAGCTCGAATTTGTTTCCTCAAAAGCCTCTTCCCCTGTCACTTCCAAGAAATAGTACTGGCTCCTGTATACCTCCCTTCCTCCCCAGTGAACAGGGTGTCGATTCCTCATGCTTTGCCAGAAAATAGCAGAGCTTTAACAATGAAGCCCCAACTAGATTTTATCTGCAGAGCTGTTCCCACTGTGCATAATGTGATGCCCACTGGCTTTTTCCATGTTACACTGAATGAACTACCTCTGTGGCCATCCCTCCCCGACTACTGGTAGTCTAAGCACACGTACCTAATGCTTCAAAGAACTGGAAAGTGGGTGGTTTGAGAACAGGCTTTAGACTGTGTTCTTCCAGTGAAGAGCATGTGTGAGAGGATGCTCTGTCACCTGGACCTTCCTGTCTGCCTACAGCCAGTCCTGCCTAGGCTGTCAGAATCATCTGTATCACGCTCCCTACCCCTCCTGTGGGTCCTGCCACCCACGGAGAAGTCAAAATCCCAGATCCTTAGCATGGCCCTTCCACCATCAGGCACCAGGCTTTCTTTCCTGTCTCTTCTGCTATGGCCCCTTCTGTTCTAGGCATTTGAGTTCCCTGGATGTACCACAGCCCTGAGTCTTGGCTCATCCTTTTTGCGTGTGCCCATAAATGCCCTCATTGCTACCCCATCCTGCTTAACCTGAAGATACTCCTTGGGGGCGGGGAGGGAAGGGAGAGACAGAGAGACAGGGTCTCATCTGTCTCGCAGGCTGGAGTGCAGTGGTGTGATCATAGCTCACTGCAGCTAGCCTCCACCTCCCAGGCTCAAGTGATCCTCCCACCTCAGCCTCATGAGTAGCTGGGACCCCAGGAATGTGCCACCAGACCCAGCTAATTTTTGTATTTTCTGTAGAAACAGAGTTTCACCATCTTGCCCAGACTGGTCTCTAACTCCTGGGCTCAAGCAACCCCCACCCCACCGCCTCGGGCTCCCAAAGTGCTGGCATTACAGGCATGAGCTGCCATGCCCAGCCTCCTCTTAATATTTCAAGACTCAATTCAAGAATTCCTCTCTCAGTGCTCCCTTTCCTGAACCACCACCTCTTCTTCCCTATCACTCCCTAGGTAGAACCGACCCTCCCACCCTGAGTGGTGTATTATATCCTGTAAGGACTTCGGCCATCACTGTAGCAGCTCACATTTATTTCCTGCTATGTGCTGGGCATTGTACCAAGTGCTATATGTATACTAAATCACCTGTTGCTCAAAACACCCCTAGAAGATAGAAGGCAGTTAGTTACTCTTTTTTTTTTTTTTTTTTTTTTTGAGATGAAATCTTGCTCTGTCACCCAGGCTGGAGTGCAGTGGTGCGATCTCAGCTCACTGCAACCTCTGCCTCCTGGGTTGAAGCGATTATCCTGCCTCAGCCTCCTGAGTAGCTGGGATTACAGATGCACCACCATATCCAGCTGATTTTTGCATTTTTGGTAGAGATGGAGTCTCACCATGTTGGCCAGGCTGGTCTTGATCTCCTGACCTCAAGTAATCCAACCGCCTCGGCCTCCCAAAGTACTGGGATTACAGGTGTGAGCCACGTGCCCAGCCCAGGTACTCATGATCCCTGTTTTCCAGATGGGGAAACTGAGGCATACAGCTAATAAGTAGCAGAGCTATGAGAGCAACACAGGCTGTCTGGCTGTAGCAGCTGTGCTCTTCAGTACACCAGGCCCAGGCTGCATCTCACTTTGCTCTCCTTAGAACATTTCTTGCCCCATCTCTTTGCATCTGTCTTCTCCTAGACTCCTCTTTGAGAGCAGAGACTATGTCCCATTCATCTTTATGCCCCCAGCACTTAGTACACTATCTGGCACATAGTAGATGCTCAGTAAAAGAAAAGAGCTGCGCTGGTCTTTGGCTCAAGCTTGGAGGGAAGTGATTTGACCAGGTCCAAACCTGTGGCGAGTGTGAATTCTTTTGGTTTGTTTTTTTGGAGAGCTTCCTTTCTGGAGCCACTGCTGCTTCCTCTGGCATCTCATTCCATCATTAGGACTCCTCTCTTTTTCATCTTCATTCATTTCTGATCCTTTATTGCTCCTTCCCTTTCTTTTCACTCTGCTGTCTTCTCACCCAGGGCCGAACCTTCTACCTGCCCTGTTCCCCTTTACTAACCATCACTCGTTCATGCAACACAAGTTGATCAAGCATCCAGAAGCCCTCAAAGACCAGCCATTACTTCCCAAGCATGAAATTCCAAGACCCTAGATGGGAAAATGCTATGCCCCTGCTCTCCCTGATGACTTCATTTCTTTCCAATCCCGCCCCACCCCTTCCATGGGCTCCTCCCACCTACAGCTCTGATCCCTTTGCTCTCTCTCTTCCCCAACCCAAAGTGCTGTTGTTGCACTTGTCATCCAGTTCAAGCCCTGATCTACCCCTTCTGGTCATCACATCCAATCTCCTACTAAAACGTGGATTATTTACAATGTCTTTTCAATCCAGTCTTTTGTTGTCATCACCGCCCCTACCCTTGTAGTGACAAGAGCTACTTCTTGGTGAACACCTGCCAAAAAGCATTGTGTTTTGATGCTGGAAAGACAATGGCAAATAAAGCCTGTTTTCAAGGGGCCTGTCAGCTAGTTGGGGGCAGGGGACAGCAAGGCAGGAAATGACTAAATACATAAGTACACATTTGAGTGAATGCCATGAAGGAAACACACAGGATGCAATGATAGAAAAGGTGTGCAGGACGGCTTCTCTGAGGTGAGACCTGTGAGATAAGCAGGACCAGCCTGGTAGGGGAGGGGACGTGGGGTGTCGGGGAGGGAAGTATTTAACACTCCACTGGCCCTAATCTGCTTGTTCAGCATTATCTCCTGATAGTTCTTTACAAACCAATCTAGACTCCGACTTTTTACCCATGAGCAAAACCTCTGTCTGGAGTGTTTCTAGTGCCCATCTCTAATGAAACGCTTCAAGCTCCAGCTCAATGTCACCTTCCATGATCATGTCGCTGGTCACTGCAGAAAAGCTGCCCCTTCCCTCCTTTGGAACCTCTCTAGCAGCTGGTACTGAACACACTTTGTTCCTGCAGGGTACCGATTTGTCAATAATACACTCTCCAACCATCAAAAAGCTTCTAGAAGGCTGGGACGGCATCTGGTCTATCTTTCTATCCCTCATAGCACATGCCTTGCACATGACAGATACTCAATAAATGATTTGTGAATGAACTTCCCCTTTCTGAGCCTCACTATCTTACTTTAAAACATGAAGAAGCTAGACAGATAATCTCCAAAGCCTCTCCCAGCTCCCACACTTAATGATCATGGTAAAATAATAGAATTCTAAAGGGCATGTGCTATGCTGAATCTCTCACAAAAAGCCAGTTCACACTTTTTGTGAATTTGCGGTTTAAAAAACCAAATGGTGACGCAGATGACATAAAAGGCTTAAACAGAGTTGTCAAAGAACATGGCGCTTGAGCACATTCGGTTTATACACAATCAGACACTACAGACCGACAGGCTTGGTGCCTGCTGTGAAGAGGCAAAGGACCCCTGGGAGATGCATGGACTTGGACCGGGGAAATGGCCTTTTTCTACCTGGGCAGAAGGGTCGCATTCCAGGGCACCTGAACAAAATGGAAAACTTTGTGATAGAATCACTTCTTCCAGTCGGGCAAAGAAATGGTGTTAGGGAAGTATGGGAATGGAGGTGCCCAAAGTACCACAAAATGGATGCCCTCCTAAGTAGAGTGGAAGTGGCCTAGTGGCTCTTGCTGAGAGCCATTTGAGGTGGGTGGGAGGGTGGTGTGGGGGCTGGGCACATGGGAGCCATAACTAGGAGGTGTAGAAACTGCCCCCGTGCCTTGCAAGGAGTGAAGTTACCAGATTTGTCTTTTAGTTGAAGCAATTGCTGGCTTTGTGGATGTTAGAGACAATGGAAGCTTTTCAACTTTCAACTTTTCTTGAAAAAATAAAAAGGCTGGCAACTAGGTTTGCAAACTGCCACTCTCTTCTGGCTTATCAGAGAGATTGGGAGAAATGCAACAAAGGGAAAAAAAATGAGGTAAAAGTAAACAGATCATGCTGCTGAGTAGAGGAATGTCAAAGGGGGAAATGACAGACACACACTTCAGGGTCTCTTAGCGTTCACGTCACTAAGGGTGAACTGGGTCATTCTAGAGAAGAAATAACAAGAAACAATAGAGAAGGTAAAGGGGAATAAAAGCCAGAGTCAAGAGTGTGAGCAGAAGACTAGAAAAAAAAGAGAGAGAGAGAGAGAAAAACGCCTGCATCACTGCAGCTGGCCTATAATAACAGGTCAGAAGCCTTTCCAGGAGGTGGTAAATAGAGATCTGGAGAATGAGAGACTGACGAGAGATGGCAAGATTTAGTGGTTGCTGGTGACCCTGCCAGACAGCAAGAACAGAATAACGACAGCAAACATTAGAAAGCACGTGTTCTGTGTCAGGTGTTATTCTAAGAGCTTTGTGTGTATTTACTCACTTGTTCTTTACAACTCTGTGAGGATGGCTGTGGACATCTTATAGATGAGAAAACTGAGGTCTGCAGACAGTTAATAACTTGTCCAAAGTCATATAACTCCTAAGTGGGAAAGCAAGGATTTGAACCCAGACAATTTGGTTCCAGGGTGGGTGCCTGTGCTCTGCTGCCTCACCCAGTTCTGCTACCACTTTCCACCTCATACTTCTTTTTTTTTTTTTTTTTTTTTTTTTTTGAGAAAGAGTTTTGCTCTTGTTACCCAGGCTGGAGTGCAATGGTGCGATCTTGGCTCACCGCAACCTCCGTCTCCTGGGTTCAGGCAATTCTCCTGCCTCAGTCTCCTGAGTAGCTGGGATTACAGGCACGCACCACCATGCCCAGCTGATTTTTTTTGTATTTTTAGTAGAGACAGGGTTTCACCATGTTGACCAGGATGGTCTCGATCTCTTGACCTCGTGATCCACCCGCCTCGGCCTCCCAAAGTGCTGGGATTACAGGCGTGAGCCACCGCGCCCGGCCACCTCATACTTCTTTGTTGTCTGGCTTCTGCTTTCTCACCACCCCACTGAAACTGCACTTAAAAGTCAATATGACTTCCAAGTCACCAGATCTTTTTTTTTTTTTTTTTTTTTTTTTTTTTTTTTTTTTTTTTTTTGAGACTGTCTCACTCCATCACCCAAGCTGGAGTGCAGTTGCGTGATTTCAGCTCACTGCAACCTCTGCCTCCCAGGTTCAAGTGATTCTCCTGCATCTGCCTCCTGAGTAGCTGGGATTACAGGCGCCTGCTACCACGGCCAGCTAATTTTTGTATTTTTAGTAGAAACGGGGTTTCACCATGTTGACCAGGCTGGTCTTGAACTCCTGACCTCAGGTGATCCACCCGCCGCAGCCTCACAAAGTGCTGGGATCACAGGCGTAAGCCACCGCGCCCGGCCCCAAGTCACCAGATCTCATACCTTCACAGACCTCATACCTATCAGCTTTTCTGTTATATTTGGCACTGTTAATTATTTTCTCCTTCTAAAAATTTCCCCTTGGTTTCAGTGACATTACCTTCTTGGTTCTCCTACATCTCTCCTATTTCTTCTCCTCTGCCCCTTGCAGTTCCTTTTTTTCTCCTTCCCTCTGAAATGTTCGTTCTTGGCCCTTTTCTTTCTCCATATTCATTCAATACATTGGAGATTTCCTGGTTAAAACATTCATATAACTCCAAAAACATTCTCTTCACCCAGGGTTGACATTTTTACACCATCTCTGATTATGTGTACCAGTCCTCACATTCCCCTTCACTGTTTCACTGCAGTTGCTCCAATTCAATTCTTCATTGTTTCTATTCATTCAACAAATACATAATTCTGTGCATCAGGCCCTGTGGATACAATAGTGAGCAAAAGAGATACAGCCTCTGCCCTTATGGAGTTTACTGTCTTGGAGCTAGTCTGACAATAAATAAATAATTACACAAACTGATAAGTGCTATTAATGAAAACTATGGACCTTTATGAAAGGGTGACAGAGGACCGGGAGCAGTAGCTCATGCCTGTAATCCCAGCAGTTTTTGGAGGCTGAGGCAGGTGGATCACGAGGTCAGGAGTTCGAGACCAGCCTGGCCAACATAGTGAAACCCCATCTCTACTAAAAATACAAAAATTAGCCGGGTGTGGTGACACGTGCCTGTAGCCCCAGCTACTTGGGAGGCTCAGGCAGGAGAATTGCTTGAACCTGGGAGGTGGAGGTTGCAGTGAGCCAAGACCACACCATTGCACTCCAGCCTGGGTGACAGAGTGAGACTTCATCTCAAGAAACAAAAGTGACACAGGGAGATTATAGTGGCCTCCAAAATAGTCTTCCTTCCTCTACCCTCTCCCTTCTCCAATCTGATTTACCTAGTGTTGCCCAGGTTAATATTCCTAGGGTCCATTTCTGACCCTGACACTCCCCAGCTCAAACGCCTTCACTGGTTTACACAATAAAGTCCAAACTCCTTAGGCAGATGTTCCAGAGTCTCCATAGTCAGCTTCCAACCTGCCTTGAAACTCTTCCCACTATTCTCCTTTAAGCACTCTATGCTGCAAATACAGTAAACCCACTGTCCCTCACACAAAGCTATGCACTTCTGTCATGCTTTTCCTTTTGCCTGGAATATCCCTCCTCTATTCCTTTCTTATGTCCAAATCCTATACATCTTTAAAGCCCAGTTCAACCTTCTCCACAAAGCATTTCCTTATTATTATTATTATTTGAGATGGAGCCTTGCGCCCAGGCTGGAGTGCAGTGGTATGATCTTGGCTCACTGCAACCTCCACCTCCTGAGTTCAAGCGATTCTCATGCCCCCGTCTCCTGAATAACTGGGATTACAGATGCACACCACCATGCCCAGGTAATTTTTGTATTTTTAGTACAAAGTGGCCAGGCTGGTCTCAAACTCCTGGCCTCAAATGGTCTTCCTGCGTCAGCTGCCCAAAGTGCTGGGATTACAGGCACGAGCGGTGGCTCTGTGCCCAGCCCACAAAGCACTTCCTTATTCCCTCCTTTGGGATCTCAGTACTTTCCCCCTACTTTCATAGCACCTGCCCTCTATCTTTAATGTTGCAATCATTCTAATACAATAAATGGAAACATAACCCCTTCCCCTATCAGACTATAAGCGCACTGAGGATTTAAACCACAGTCATTGACTGACTGGATGGACAATGAATGAATGAATGAATGTAGTTGGTGGCTTCTTGATTGATGGTATAGAGGGGGTTGTAAATATATAGACATACCATGACTATTGCCTTTGATCATGAATTTTCATTGCCATTTAACAAAGAGCTGTGGGAAAGCCATCAAGTCAAGTAAACACTGCCCATCTCCACCTTCTTCCACCTCTTATTCTAACACTTGTCCCTTTTGTAGGGATGAGTGGCTACACCAAAGGGACATGGAAATCATCTTCAAGGATTATAAAGTTGTGGGCAGAAAACTTAAGGACTTGAGGGACCAGGTGGTGTTTTATTTTCCTCTTACAAAAGAAAACTGGTACTTTGGAATAGAAAAGAGTACATAGAAAATGAAATGGCTGCCTTTTGAGATGGAATTTTATTATTTATTTATTTATTTATTTATTTTTGAGATGGGGACTTCCTATGTTGCCCCAGCTGAAGTGCAGTGGCTATTCACAGGCAGGATCATAGCTCACTGCAGCCTTGAACTCCTGGCCTCAAGCAATCCTCCCACCTCAGCCTCCTGAGTAGCTGGGGTACTGGCAACAATGGGGTGCTCAGCTGGAGATGGAATTTTAGAAAAGGATTTGTTTTGTCTGGAGCATGGTTTAAAATACTGGATTGCTGAGCTCTTGGCTAAGGACAGAGTTCTCTATAACTGGGAAAAATGTGTTTACTGAGAGCCTTGCTGATCTGATGAGAACTTCAAATTGAAAATGGAAGGGAAAGGAAAAAACATGTCCTGATAATATTATAAAATCAATTGCTCTGGAATGATATCAGATATGACAGCAAGAATAGCACTGGGGAAGGTGCCTATTAAGGCACAGAAGAATGTATCTTGGAAAAGAGTCATAAATAGAACTTAACAGCTTCGACTGTCTTGGTGTTAATACACAGCATATGCATTAGTTTGAACCATACAAAATTGCCATTATTCAACTGTTTTTGACCTACAAAAATGGTGACCTCATATGGTTCAACTTACTATAGAGTGAACTTGAAATTTTAACTCATGGCAATAAATACCAGCCAAGAGCTCACTGCAGCCTTGAACTGCTGGCCTTAAGCAATCCTCCCGCCTCAGTCTCCTGAGTAGCTGATATACTGGATACTAAGACTTGGGGGAATGAAACTTACAACCGGAATTTGGCATTTGAAGAAGCATAAGAAGGTTGCTTTTAGAATGGGAGATGACATTGTGCTATATGCATAGAAATCCACGAATGTAGGGACATAGCCCTCTACAGAGTTTTGGCGAAGTTAAGAGGAGAAAGGAAGAGGGGTTATATAGTATAACATACCATTGCCCTGCAAAATGGAGGAAATGGGTGACATACTCCTGATGCACACCACAAAAATGGCAAAGGACAAGATACAGCAGCAATGAGGGGCTTTGCTCAGAGTTGCTATAAGTTTCCTTTGCTTGAAAGCAGGACATTTGGCTGGGTGCGATGGCTCACACTTGTAATCCCGGCACTTTGGGAGGCCGAGGTTGTCGGTTCACCTGAAGTCAGGAGAGCAATACCAGCCTGGCCAAACACGGTGAAACCCTGTCTCTACTAAAAATACAAAAATTAGCCAGGCGTGGTAGTGCAGGCCTGTAATCCCAGCTACCTGAGACGCTGAAGTGGGAGAATTACTTGAATCTCAGAGGCAGAGGTTGCAGTGAGCCGAGGTCACACCATTGCACTCCGGCCTGGGTGACAAGAGTGAAAGTCTGTCTCAGAGAAAAAAAAAAAAAAAAAGAAAAAGAGCAGGGCATTTAGAAATTCTTTTTATTTTTTATTTTTGAGACAAAGTCTTAAAGTCTCACTCTGTTGCCCAGGCTGGAGTGCCATGGCACAATCTCAGCTCACTGCAACTTCCGTCTCCCAGGTTCACACAATTCTCCTGTCTCAGCCTCCCATAGCTGGGATTGCAGGAGTGCTCCACCACGCCCAGCTTATTTTAGTGTTTCAAGTAGAGACGGCATTTCTCTATGTTGGCCAGGTTGGTTTCAAACTCCTGACCTCAGGTGATCTGCCCTCCCTGGTCTCCCAAAGTGTTGGAATTACAGGCGTGAGCCACCTTGTCTGGCCTAGAAATTCTTTACTTGTCTTGCTGACAATATTACCCCTCAGAAAGTAAAGAAATAAACAAGAGAAACTGTTTGCTGTTTATTACCTAATTCTGACCAATTAACGAAGAACTGATGGGTGAAGTGGAAACCTGAGGAACCACATGATGTCAGTTTGAGAGCATAAGGCTAGATATAGTAAGGTATTTTGCCTAAGAATTTAAGAGGGCAGACTTCAAAGTCCAGAAAAAAGAAAGGTAGCATGAGGCAAAAGAGTGAGGACAGGTCCAATAGATGTGACTTAAATTTTTTTTTTTTGAGGCAGGGTCTCACTCTGTTGCCCAGGCTGCCGTGCAGTGGTGTGATCTCAGCTCACTGCAACCTCTGCTTCCCAAGCTCAAGGGATCCTCCCACCTCAGCCTCCTGAGTAGCTGGGACTACAGACACATGTCACCATACCTGGCTAAGTTTTGTATTTTTTGGTAGAGTCTGGGTTTCACCACGTTGCCCAGGCTGGTCTTGAACTCCTGGGCTCAAGCAATCCACCTGCCTCGGCCTCCTAAAATGCTGGGATTACAAGTATAAGCCACTGCGCCTGGCCAGATGTGACTTTAAATGATGGCTATGCCATTTACCAGCTGTGTTACCTTGGTCAAACTACTTAAACTCTCTGAGTTTCACTTTCCCACAGGAATGACCAAGGAGAAAGGGAAGAGAGTGAGTGAAAGAAGGAGGGAATGAAATGGAATCACCTACCTCACAGGGTTCTTATCCAGCTAAATGAGATAGCACATGTGTAAGTGCTTAGCACTTGGTGGTTACGCATTAATTGTAGTTTTCTTGCACTTTCTACCTGGCTGCCTTCCCAAAAAGTTGAAAGGTTCTTCTTAAAAACTAAATTCTGGCCATATATGTATGAATTATTCTGATGAACAAGTAAAAGGAGAGGTATCTAAAGAAAATGATGGAAATATACAGAGAGTTCTTTGATGATGAGACATTCAAAAGGTAGAAAGAAGAGCATCTGACCAAGGAAAAATAGAATACGGTAACATGGAACGGCCAAAATCATGTCACGAAGGTCTGTCCCCAAATGAACTAATTCTAGGAGTTAAAAAAAAGAGGCTGTTTAGTTTCATTTGCTTCAAAACACAAATCAAGGAAGTCTTCAAGGCCATTTGGGGCAGATAGTATGTTTTAATTATAATCAGTTTTTTAAATTATAAAGTAATATAAGCACATGTAAAAAGATTCCAATAGCACCATAGGGTGTAAAACGAAAAAGAATATGGTACAATGCTTACCAGACAACAAAGATAAATATGATCCTGTAATTCCTACTTTGCCTTGGTCTTCTCTGCTATCCAAACTCTGAATATTAGATTGGAAAGGGTCACGTAGACATTAGCAAGAGGCAACTGAGGATCATGGTAAGAAAGCACCAAGGTGCTTTAAATGAGTCTCTTGACCCAGACAAACTGTATGTCAGGATGTTGAGAGAAACTATAGTGCAATCGCTAAACTGGCGTTTGTAACCTTTGGGGAATCATGGGTAATGAGATGCCCCAAAGCCTAAAGGAGGATATACCCGCTTTTTATTTATTTATTTATTTTTGAGACAGAGTCTTTCTCTGCTGCCCAGGCTGGAGTGCAATGGTGCGGTCTCGGCTCACTGCAACCTCTGCCTTCCGGGTTCAAGCGATTCTCCTGCCTCAGCCTCCCGAGTACCCAGGACTACAGGCACGCACCACCACACCCCGCTAATTTTTGTATTTTTAGTAGAGACGAGGTTTCACCATGTTGGCCAGGCTGGTCTTGAACTCCTGACCTTGTTATTTGCCCGCCTTGGCCTCCCAAAGTGCTGGATTACAGGCGTGAGCCGCCACACCTAGCCTTTTTTTCTTTTCTTTTTTCTTTTTTTTTTTAAGGAAAGAAGATAGATTTCACAAGCTTTAGACAAGGTTTCATTTTAATTCCAAGCAAGTTTCTGGAACACGTTATTGGAAGGGATGGTTTGCATGAGAGTCTTTCAAGGGGAGCTAGTGATCACAAAGAGTTTATAAAACCCTTTACCTAAGAATTGCTTAAGACAGACTAAGCTCATTTTATTTTCTGAAATGAGCTTAGTAAATCAACATAAATGGGCAAAGCTTTGAAAATGGGTAAAGTGTAGCTGGGTTCCTGCAAGGCATTGACAAAAATCACTCATGATATTCTTGTGAAAAGGCTGGAAACAATGTAGATAGCACAATTATTGAGCAGGCAAATGCTCATCCCAAAGTCTGCTAATTAATGGATCAATGTTTAAGGTATTATTATATAATTCCGACCAATTAATACTAGTTTATTATTTATTGCCCCCACTAGAATGTAAGCTCTTTGAAGGAGAGACTTGGTCCTCTATTTTGTTCACCACTTTATCCCTTGTACCACAAAGTGTCCAGGCCATTAGCAGGAAGTGTTCAGGAAATATTTGTTGCATGAATGAAATAACCCGGAAGTAAGACTGCAAAGCATGTCACAAAGCTGTCTCAGCCCTCTCCTGTTCAGTGTTTTATCATATACTTGGTTAAAGCATTAGCTGGCTTGCTTATCAAATGTGCAGATGATGTCAGCCTAAGAGGGATAACTAACATACTTAAAGACAGACTCTGCATCCAAAAAGATTTGCTGGCAAGAGCAATTTAATAGTGATACAGTCAATTAGATGTTTTAAAAACTGGAAGTAGGCCAGATACAGTGGCTTATGCCTGCAATCCCAATATTTTGGGAAGCTGAAGTGGGAGGATCACTTGAGCTCTGGAGTTTGAGACCAGTCTAGACAACATAGTGAGACCTTGTCTCTACTAAAAATTAAAAATTAGCTAGGCATGGTGGTGCATGGCTGTGGTCCCAGCTACTTGGGAGGCTAAGGCAGGAGGATCTGTTGAGTCTGGGAGTTTGAAGCTGCAGTGAGCTATGATTGTGCCACTGCACTGTGGCCTGGGTGACAGAGTAAGACCCTGTCTCAAAAACAAACACAAAAACCCGGAAGTACAAGCAGAGACATTAATTAATGGCCGTATGTGTAGGAAAAAAGACTTAGAATTTTCCATTCATTTGTTCAACAAATATTTATTGGAAGTACCAGGTAGGCCGGATGTGGTAGCTTATGCCTATAATCCTAGCACTCTGGGAGGCAGAGGTGGGCAGATCATTTGAGCTCAGGAGTTTGAGACCAGCCTGGGCAACATGGTGAAACCTTGTCTCAACAAAAAATACAAAAATTAGCTGATTGGGGTGGCATGCATCTGTAATCCCAGTTACTTGGAAGGCTGAGATGGGAGGATTTTGTTTGAGCCCAGGAGGCAGAGGTTGCGGTCAGCTGAGATTGCACCACTGTGCTCCAGCCTGGGCAACAGAGCAGTAACCTGTCTCAAAAAAAAAAAAAAAGAAAAGAAAAGAAAAAAAAAAAAAGGAAAAGAAAAGTGCCAGGTACAGTGCTAGAGCCTGGGACTATACAATGGTAAGGAAAACACATCATCTTCTCTCACGGAGCTTAAAGACTATTGGGGGAAATAAGACATTAGTCAAATTATTCCATGAAAAAATATATTTCTTTTAAGCTGTGAAGAATAAAATGATGCTGAAAGCATAGAATAAGAGAACCTGACATAGTCAGGGAAAGTTTTTCCGAGGAACCGACACATGAGCTGGCTTCTCAAAGGTAAGTAGAAGCAAGCTAAGGTGAAGGCAGGGAAGAGCAAACAGTAAGCCCGGTGAGTCAACATAAAGGGCCTGCTTCAATGCCATGTGGTCCCTTTCCTTTCTCCTTTGCAGGGCTCAGGTCAGGGTCAGGGCCTGGTTGTGGGTTCAGCTAGGGACTCAGCTTACTTGCTCTCTAGGCTAGAGGCTCCCTTGAGAAGTTGGCCAGAGTGTTCACTGCAGCTTGGGCCAAAGTGGTAGCATCTTGGTCACGTTGGTGGGGTTAGGGCTGGGGAGACAGCCCCTGACTGGGAGATTGGGATCATACAGAGAGAATGAGCCAATAAGTGAATATTGGAGGTTAATCAGCCAGCCTTCTCAATGTTGAAAGAGTTACAAATAGAGAAAGGGGAGAAAGCTAGAATAAACCCGCTGATGTTGGATTGAAAATGGAGCCATCAGTACTAACTCATGATTTTATATGTATGTGTGTGTGTGCATGTATATGCATACATTCATCTATGTGTATATATACATACATATAACACACATTTATTTCCCAGTTCTGTCCACTGAGAGGACCTAGAAATAATGTTACCCAGGTAACAATGAGTACACCTCTAGGACCCAGATCATGGACACCATCCCTCTGTTCTAAGGCAGCAGGGCTCCTTGGACAAATGACTAATTACAGGTCTGGCACAGGGAAAGTACAAGATGAGCCCTGGAACATCTTACTGTGTCACAAAATAAGGAAGTGCTGCAAGAATGACGGGGACATGTCAAATGGGGGTAGGACCCAGCTTTGGGCGGCAAAATAAATAACGATAATAGTGGCTTATAACCCATTGAATAAAATAGAAATCTATTAGTCTGTACTAAAATGTATTTTAAAAATATGAATAAATAAATGGGGGAGAAGAAAAATCTCTACTTTACCAATGCCAACTAATAAATGAGGAAGTGATGGAAGCAGAAAAATCAACATTTAGCAACCATCACAGTACAAGTGTTCAGGCAAGAATCACTAATTGATGCTAAAAGTAGTGGTGAAAGTGTAATTAGGAACATATTTACTTAGTCTCAAACTATCTTCTACCAAGTACTTCATGATTATTAACCACTAAGTACAAAATATTTATCAATTAACTTTACATTGGCGATACCTGGCAGATACCTTCTTAACTTTAATTAGTAGCAGGGCAAATTGACATTGTATGCTTGCTGGTATGACGGCTGAGAATACATCATTTTTTGTGGTATGCCTCCCCAAAATACATAAACTGAATGTAATCATTAGAAAACATCCGATCCACCTAAACTGATGTGCATGGTACAAAGTCATTAGCCTGTACTCTTCAAAAATGTCAAGGTCATAAAAGATAAGGAAAGATAGAGGAAGCATTTCAGTTTGCAGATGGCAGAGACATGACAACTAAATACAGCTTATGATCCTGAACTTAGGAAGGACTTTACTAGGATGATCAGTGAAATCTGAATGGGGTCTGCAGATTAGATGATAGAATTGAATCATTGTTAATTTCCTAATTTTGATGGTTGTACTGTGGTTATGTAGGAGAGTATCCCAGTTTTTATGAAATACTCACTGAAGCATTAAGGGGAAATGGGGCAGGATATCTGCAAATTAATCTCAACCAGTTCAGAAACAAACTGAGAGAGTGACAGGAAGGCAATGTGGCAGAAAAATAAACAGGGAAGCTGGATAAAAGGTGTATGTCAATTCCTTGTACTTGCTTACAACTTTTCTTAAGTCTGAAACTATGTCAAAATCCAAAATTTAAAAATGTTAATACAAATCAACTGGCAGAAAAAGGCAGTGTAATCTTATGGTACATTAATGCCAGTCTAGCCAGAAAGAGGCTGCTCAACTGTATGGGTCAGACCTCACTGGAACACGGTACTTCGCTTTTGGAAGGTGAGGAGACCAGATGACATGAGGAACAACTAAGGGGTCTGAGGATGATTACCCTGGAGGAGAAAAAGCCTGGAGGACAGAGATGGGCCTGGCTTCTGTCTTCAGAGATATCTCTAAGGGGCGTCTGTGACACAGGAAGCAGATTTGTTATGGGGAGATAGACTTCTGTTTAGTATGAGGAAGGACTTTTTACCAATTAGAGAGCAAAAATAGGTGGGTTGAGCTATCTCCGGAGTTCCCCATCATGGGATAAGTTCTTGTTTTTTTTGTTTTTGTTTTTGTTGTTTTTTTTTTTTTTAGATGGAGTCTTGCTCTCCTCTCCTAGGCTGGAGTATAGTGGCTCGATCTCAGCTCACTGCAAGTTAGTAGCTAGGACTACAGGCACACACCGCCAGGCCTAGCTTTCTTTTTTTTTTTGTATTTTTAGTAGAGACGGGGTTTTGCTATGTTGGCCAGGTTGGTCTTGAACCCCTGGCCTCAAGTGATCTGCCTACCTTGGCTTCCCAAAGTGCTAGGATTACAGGCATGAGCCACCATGGCTGGCCTGGGATAAGTTCTATTAGAAACTGGGCAACGGATTCTCAAGGATGTTAGAGAGAGATTTCATGAATAAGATAAATGCTGGCCCTGGTGAACACTAAGATCCTTCCAAAGAAGAGTCTAGGATTCTTTGTTATTTTCAGGGATTGGGAATTTGAGCACTTTGGGAATAAAATCGATCCTGTGTTGGACTGAGATGAACATTCTCTTTTGTTCACATGGAGTATAAACCATCTTGCCCTCACATGGTCTATTTCACTATCATCCTTAGCACTTTGGAAAATTCATTTGTGTCCCAGAAATGAGCTGGTCACCAAGGTAAATTCAGTATGCTTCACTTAAAGTTTATTCAACATGAAAACAGGGTCTGAGAAAACAGAAACAAAAAAGTTCAAGAGAAACTCCGGCAAAAATGTAAACAGTCAGCATCTCAGAACAATATACTTCATGTGGCTGTGAGCTTGCCTAATCTGTCTTGCTCCAGTAGCCATGTTCATGAAACACTGCGCCCCTGTTGCTATTCAGTGCCTCCACAAGCTGACTATATAGCATATTCATCTGGAAAAGAGAAAAACAAACAGATTTCTTGAGGGGAAAAGAAAATGTGGAAAGGCTTCCCAGACCAATGCTGATGGCAGGAAAGCTAACCCTTACCTTCAGAGATCTAAGGGATCTCAGATTTGGGGAGAACATACAGTCCTCTCCTGAGGAAAAATTAGTCTTGAGGACAAGGAATCCTCTATTATAAGGGAGAAGATACTTAAATATAAAAGATCCTTTGCTCTTATTTTGTAGCAAGGCTTTTTCTCCACCAAACCTCTCCTGGTTAGCCAATGGTCCAGAAGTCTGCAACTGAGAATATAGTTCCTGGAAAAAACACCTTTTTCGACAGTCATTGCTTTGAGTAGAGGCCAGTCTCCTTCCCCACATGCACTGGCACTGACAGTGATGCATCTTTCCAGAGCTCACTCTTGGCATTCCTCTTAATTAGATTCCATTTGCTATCCTTACATGTTCCCCTGTACTCTGTCCTTCTTGGTTTTTGCTCCTAGCCAAGGAGGATGGGGTTGAGTCCTTGTGGAGAGCCCAGCGGTAACCTGTTGCCCCCAGGTCATGTAATCCACCCTAGCCCTCTCCCTCCTCACCTGAGTTTCATAGCTTCCCTTGAAGGAGGTAAGGTGGGCAAGAAAACGCAAGGCAAGACCACACCACTTTTCAGCAGATACATACTTGCTCTTGCTAAACATAAGTACTCCAATATTCCAGGACTTGATCATCAGCCAGACAATCTCCATTTCTGGGTAGTCGTTCTGAAATCCAAGGACAGAAATTTTGCAGTTATTACTGTCACAGTTCATTGTAGCACTGCCTGTATCGACACTATGTCCCATTATTACTAAACAATGTGAGCTCTGCTGACATTTAGGAAGGTCTGTCCTCCTAGAAAGCATAGGAGGAGAGCACCTTGAAGATCTGTCAGCTTTAGAATGTTCCATAGCGAGATCCCATGAAGAGACATAAACCTAGGTCGCCTCTGACTGAAGGAAAGAATTAGAAAGACAGATTCCTAGTCTCCCTGAAGCAGGAGAAAAACCTGTGTCCTGTTTGGGGCTTCCCTTGATTATGTCTTCAGTCAATTACCTCCTAAGTATCTACCTCTACTTTTTGGAGAAGGTTGTCAAGAAGCAGTTTTATTGAATTTCTTAATTTCTGTCGCCAGATTAGTCCGTATTTGGAGAAAAAATTATATTCATCTTCAGAGTTAACAATATCTCCCTAGCTACGAACACAGCACACATTTCTAAGATGGTCCCTTAGCCTTATCAGTGATCTTTAACATGACTAATCACAAGATTATATTCGCTTCTTCACAATACTTTGCAATAGTGAAAAGTATCAGTCTAAGAAGCTACTTTCTCGGTTCTTGTATAAGAGATGGAACACTAAGCATTCATGTTAAAGCCCCAGAAGGGAGAAATGTGATAGGAGACACATTGGGCAACAGCTTTTTGCAAGTGTCGAGGATGCTGTCTCAGCTGTCATCCTTTCATTCATTTGGATCCAAAAAGAAATTACCATACATAAAACACTGTGATAATGAGGGCACTAAGAGGGAAAAGACAAAACTTTTATCCTAAAGGTTGTGCAATGCTTTTGGGGACATGAGGCATCCACATGTGAAGATGTCTTCACAAGTTTTGTGATTAAGAGACACAAACATTAGGTGGTCCTGTTCAGGAAAAGAAATGAGCGCTAGGATATCACAGTTAGAGGCAGTCTAGTCTCTGCCTGAAACACTACCCCTCATCCTTGTCCACTTCTTAGACTTCTAATTTTTCTTCAAATTCACAAGCAGAGTTAGTTGTCTGTTCCCACAGTGAGCTTTCCCTTCCTCTACATAACTTAAATCATACTGTTTTGAAATGCTATGTATTTATCTCCTCCTGACTGCTGAATTCCTTGAGGTACAGGGAACTTTTCTTGGGCATTTTTGTCTCTTCAGAGTCCAGCACTGTGACTGGAACATAAGAGAAGCACAACAGATGTTTGCTGAATGAATGAACAAATGAATCAATATCCAGTCAGATGCCACCTCCTCAGTGAGGATTTCCCTGGCTCTCTATAATTTCTTGCTCAAACCTCTTGGCCTCTCTGGCACTTTGTTCACAGTACCATAACAGTACTTTGAACACTCTACTGCCTGTCTCCCCCACTGGGTAGGGAGCCCCTTGAAGGCAAAATGGCATTTGCCTTTATATGTTCACAACTTGGCCAGTGTCTGATACAGGGTATGAGTGTTGTGATCTTAATGTTATGAATAAAAAAACGACTGAACAAACATACATGACCTTAGGGTAGATGAGTAGGATCTAGATTATATGAAATGTCCAGAATAGGCAAAACCACAGAGACAGAAAGGAGATTTGTGGTTGCCAGGGGCTGGGGAAGGGAGGTATGAGGAGGGACTGTTAATGGGTATAGAGTTTCTTTTGGGGATGATGAAAATGTTCTAGAATTAGATAATGGTGATGGTTGCACAATCTTGTGAATATACTAAAACCCACTTAGCTGTATACCTTAAAGTGGTGAGTTTTATAATATATGAACTAAATCTCAATAAAAAGAAAAATATAGATATTCAGAGAAAGAGAAGGGCATTCCATATGGGTAGAACAGAATAAATGAAGACTTGGATTGTACTTGAGAACAAGCACATCTTAGGAAGACCAAGAGTTGTTTGGCCTAAGCAGACAATTTATGTAGAGGAGTTAATGGGAAATAAGACTGGAAATGTAGGATGGGGCTTCCTGAGCCTTTCCTCAATATTCTTCCTCAGAACACTAGTGTCATGAGAAATGTTAACAGATGGTCTATGAAAATAGAGTTCTTTAGTCAAATACATTTTGGAAATGCTGCATTCTATATATCACCCTTTTGGAGCATTATAATGCACATTAGTTCACTGAAAGTTTAAGGAACTTTTACAGTAAAGAAACCATGGAACTTTGTCTAATCCAGGGTATGTGAAATGTTTGCTAACATCTTGTGAGCTGCAGTGTTAAGGGTTTTTGCATTACAGGCTTCAGATTTTGAAATTTATCCTTCTGGCAATGGGAAGGCAATGAAACTTTTGGAGAAGGACAGTGATACGATAAAAGTATAGTTTTAATGAGATAGAAATGCCGGTGGTGTTTAGAACAGACCTGAGTGTGGGAAAACACAGACAGGGAGACTTGTTTAAAGGGAGTTGTGTGAGTCTAAGAATGAAGTGATGAGGGTCAGAATGAAAATAGTAACAATGGAGATGGAAAGATGTAAGAATCATTTGAAGAAAGAATCAATAGAACTTGGTAACTGATTTGATAAGGGGAATGAAAGGTCAAGTGAAAATGGTTCTAAGGTATGTAGTTGGAATGGCTGAAAGAATGCTAGTATCATTGAAAGAAAAATTTCTGGGGATAAGGAATAAAGGTAACAGTAAGTTCTATTTTAAACATGTTGGCTTGAGGTAACTGTGGAGGTAAGCAGGTTGTTGCAGATATAGACTGGAACTCAGGTAATAGTTAAAATGTATTAATTCACTTAAAGGACAGAGTATGGAATACAGAATAGCGAAGAGCAGAGAATATTTGAAATGTTCATAGTTGGGTGGTAAGAGGGAAAAGAATGCAGAGGAGTGGCAAGAAAATAAAGGACAAACGAAGAGAATTTCAATAAGGAGGTAGTGGTCAATAATGAAGGCCAGGGAAAAGAGACCATCGTAATTGCCTAGAAGGTGGTAATTTGTGGTCTTGAAAAGTGTGGCTGACAGTGCAGAGTGTGAGGGAAAGAGTGGCTCAAGATGAGGACAGATAGGTTAGCAGGGCCTTGTAGACCACATTCAGGAGTTTGGTCTTTAAGAGCAATGGGAAGCTACTAAAGAGGATTTCAAAAGGTCATGAATACTCAAAAATGTAAAAGATCACCTTGGTTGCTGGGCAAATAAAGGAAGGAAGGAAGCAAGAGGAGATGCGAGACCAGTTAAAAGGTTCCTGAGATCACTAAAGTAGCTGAGATAAAAGGTGACAACTTGAACTAGGTTATTGACGGTGAAAGACAGGAGGAAGTAGATGAATTTGAGAGACACTTGGGAGGTCAAATTGATAGTACTTGGTAATAGATTAGAAGTGGGAGTGAGGGAGATGCTGAGGATAACTCCTAGATGTCTGGCTTGGCAACTAGAAGAAAGACATGCCATTCAATGAGTAGAGAACACTTGAGTTTTAATTTGCGTTAGCTGCCTTCATGCTCAGCATTGCTTATGAAAATCATTAATCTTCAATAAAGAAATGCATCCACACAGCTACTGACCTTAAAGCCACATGGACTTGCCTACATGTAATACAAATCAATGCCAGCAAACTGAGGTGACTGCTCTGATGGTTTTTGGGGGGCTCATATTTGAAACCAGGTTTCTCTGTCCTCAACATCTTAATACATATGGCAGCCACACAGATCTCTAACTGAATTGCAGGCATTCTGGAGCACAGATGCCTGTCTTTTTAGGGTCTCCTTAGATTACCAAAGTAAATATTATGTGCATCAGATTTATTAAGATACATTTCAAATACTACAGCTTAACAAAAGTGTACAATGTAGTAGTTTGTAGTATATTCACAGTATTCACTGAGTTCTGCCACCATGACCACAATCAATTATGGAATATTTTAATTTCTCCAAAAGAAAAGTCCACACCTATTAGCTCCACATTCCCACTGCCCCCAGCCAATCCTTTCATTTCCTCCCAATACCTGCCCCCCTACCTCGCTAATCCCTGGGCAACCACTACTCTCATTTCTGTCTCTATTATAGAGTGGCCTTTTCTGAACATTTAAGATACATGGGGTCAGCAGTATGTGGGCCCTTGTGACTGGCATCTTTCACTCACCATGTTTTCAAGGTTTATCCATGTTATAGCATGTGTCAGTACTTCATTCCTTTTAATGGCCAAATAATATTCCATTGAATGGAAATACCACATTTTGTTTACCCATTCATCAGTTGACAGGCATTAGGGTTGTTTCCATTTTGGGCTATATGAATAACTTGGCTATGAACATTTGTGTATGAGTCTTTGGACACCTATTTTCATTTCTCTTGGTATATACCTACCAGTGGAATTTCTGGGTCATAGGGTAACTATGTTTAAACTTCTGGGAAGTTGCCAGACTTTTTCATAGCTAGAACAAACAAAATGAACAATAAAATAAAGTAATATTGTATTATAACTCAAAGTATAAAATACACATCTGCCTGGGTGTGGTGGCTCATGCCTATAATCCCAGCACTTTGGGAGGCCACAGAGGGCAAACTGCTTGAGCTCAGAAGGTTGAGACCAGCCTGCAAAACATGGTGAAACCACATCTCTACCAAAAATACAAAAAAAAATTAGCTCGGTGTAGCGTCATGAGCCTGTTGTCTCAGCTACTTGCGAGGCAGAGGTGAGCAAATCTGAGCCCAGGAGGTCAAGGCTGCAGTGAGCCATTATCATGCCATTGCACTCCAGTCTGGGTGACAAAGTGAGACTCCATTTCAAAAAACCCACAAAACTTATATTTTTTGGCCAGGTGTGGTGGCTCATGCCCGTAATCCCAGAACTTTGGGAAGCTGGGCAGGGGGATTACTTGAGGTCGGGAGTTCAAGACCAGCCTGACCAACATGGAGAAACTCTGTCTCTACTAAAAATACAAAAGTAGCTGGGTGTGGTGGCACATGCCTGTAATCCCAGCTGCTTGGGAGGCTGAAGAAGGAGAATCGCTTGAACCCAGGTGGTGGAGATTGCGGTGAGTCGAGATAGTGCCATTGCACTCCAGCCTGGGCAACAAGAGCAAAACTCTGTCTCAAAAAAAGAAAAAAAAAAAAACTTACTCTTTTTTTCCATAGAGACAGAGCGTCACTTTGTTGCCCAGGCTGCTCTCAAATGTCTGGCTTCAAGCGAAACTTCCACCTTGGCCTCCCAAAGTGCTGGGATTACACGTATGAACCAGTGCACCTGGTCTAAAATGTTTTGTGGTATCTTATTTATTAATTTATGTAACCAAATACATTTGTTTCTTGTACAGCTTCTGAGTGGATCCTCTCTATTCCATGATTTTAAAAAATGCTTTCCTCTATTTTTTCCTAATGCTTTTATAGCTTTGATTTTATGTTTACCTCTTTACCTGGATTTTCTTTATTTCTTCCTTTTGGACTTTACTTTTGTGCATGGTATAAGGTAAAAAAAATTAATACTATCACTTATATCATACATACTATGTGCTGCTGTAAGTACTTTATATATATTAACTTATATAATACTAATAATACTGTAAGGTAGGCACTATTTTTTTTTAGCTTTTATTTTTATTTTTCACAGAGACAAGGTCTCACTATGTTGGCCAGGCTGATCTTGAACTCCTGGCCTCAAGCTAGAACAAACAAACTTCTGCCTTTGCCTCCCAAAGTGCTGAGATTACTATTATATTTATTTTACAGATGAGGATACAGAGGTATAAAGAACTAATTAATAAGACTAAAATTATACAGCTAATAAATGGTGTATATAAATTATAAATAAAATTATACAGCCAAAATTTATTTGAACTGGCTATGTGGCTCCAAAGTCTGTTCTGTTAACCACTATGCTATAATGCCCCTCGGTTTAAAAATAATGATTTAACTTTGCTTTTTAAATTGTCCCAATACCATTTTACCAATTGTTCCATCTGTGGAACAATTGGTAAAATGGTATTGGGACAATTTAAAAAGTTAAACCATCTGTCCCTCAGTGACGCAATATACCTCCTCTGTTGCATACAAAATTCTCATAGATATGGATCTTCTTCTGGGCTGGGTCCTATTCTATTAATCTATTTGTACATTTTTGCACTCATGCCATACTGTTAAAATTAATATCATTTTATAGTTTTAAAAGTATTTGATGGGGCAAATCCTTCCTTGTTCTTTTTCAAAAAATGTTTTGGTTCATTTCCTTTTAGGAAAGAATTTTAGAATCACCTTATCAAGTTTCATTAAAAATCCTATTGCGATTTTAATTTTGATTGAATTTATTGTACTGAATCTAGGGAAACTGACTATATTGTTAAGGCTTTCCTGTCCAAGAACATGATATATACTTCCATTTGTTTGAGACTTATGCATTCTTGAGAGCAGAATGGAATGATCTGTAAACAGAGAGTAAAAATGATGGACAGGAAATAAAATGCCTCAGGAAGTAGAAGGGGATTGAACTGACAGTGCAAGGCTGAGAAGATTTCTTCTGGGAAAAGGGAAAAGGTGAGTAGATAGGTACAGTGGTAGAATGTTATGGTTGAGACATGGGCCAATGAGGGACCTCATATGTGATGCTCTTGATCTTCTCAACTGGAATGATACGATGAGATCATCTAATGGAGAATGAGGTAGGTCTAAGTTTTCATAAGGTTAGAAAAGGTATGAAGTAGCCACTTTGAGTTTGCCAAAAAGTTGACAGGAATAAAAGTATTTCTGAGCAGCAATGAG
The DNA here is from genome assembly GCF_048565385.1 of Saimiri boliviensis. Lineage (NCBI taxonomy): Eukaryota > Metazoa > Chordata > Mammalia > Primates > Cebidae > Saimiri > Saimiri boliviensis. Next base: position 59,606,758 of record NC_133470.1, read on the forward strand.
AACCCATTGAAAGCCTAACAGTATGAATGTGTACTGAGCCAGATCTAGATGGTCTGTGCCTTTCTTTAGTGATTCTGCTGCTCAAAATCAGGAGCAGAAGAACTGATGGTGGCAAGGTACCAGGTTTGGAAAAAAATGAAACAGCAGGCATAATCAAAAGAAGAGAGTAAGAGAGAAGGAAGGAAAGAGAGGAAGGGAAGGAAAGGAAGGGAAGGAAGGAAAGGAAAGAAGGGAGGGAGGGAGAGAAGGAGGAAGGGAGGAAGCAAAGAAATGAGAAAGAAAAGAGAAAAAAAGGTAGTTAGACTGGACTATACTAGAGTGGGAAGAGACGAGTGACTTAAAGTTCAAGTGAGAACAGAGAATAGATATGGGGAAGTAAGGGAGATTCTACTCAATTGAAAAGCATTGCATTAGCTAGCAATCTTGAAGGTGGAGCAGTGCCACAGTGGGTGGCTTATATGTGATGTAGACAGTGGCTAAAGGGTAAAAAAATGAAACTGTGAGGTACAAGAATTGCTAACATGGATGCCAAAGTCACTTAGGATAATAAATAACAATGAAGTTACCAAGGAAGGAAAAGGTGGGTCCAGGAAGTGCCAGTTCATGATGACATTGGTGATTAAGAGATACAGGTTTTAAGTGAAGAGAAGCAGAAGGAAGGTGGTATGTAAATAGTACAAAGTGCCACGATGGAGCAAAGATCCAGGTAATTTAGTCCCCTTTGCTGAGAAAAGGGGAGTTGGAGAAGATGAGACCTCCATAAAAATTGGTAGTGAGGGACACGTTTTCTTCTTCTGCTTTGTTCTAAGAAGGGAGTGAAAGAGGTAAAGGTTGATTTTAAAGAGAATATTGACTATTGCCAGGGAAAAACTGTCTTGTTTTTGGGGTTGGATGAGGCTATGGATGGATAGCCTTAAGGGTCTAGATAAGGATTTGGAAAATACAGAGTTGTTAAAATATTTGGGGGAAAGGGGGGACATAGTTTTAGGGAGATATATTTTGATAGGGATGCACAGGAAAAACTGGAGAAAAGAATAAAGAGCCAGAGACCAATCAGGAAACTACAAAGCTGTAGGAGAGACACAATATCAAAGTCTGACTCAAAGATGCCTGTGTGAACCTCAATTCCAGTCTTAGAGAGATGTGGGGTTTGGAAGAAGGAAGATTTCGATGAAAGAAGGCTGGGTGCAGGGACTCACATCCGTAATCCCAGCACTTTGAGAGGACACGGCAGGAGGAATGCTTGAGCCCAGGAGTTTGAGCCAGCCTGGGTAACATAGCAAAACCTCCTCTCAATTAAAAAAAAAATTTCTTAAAAAAACAGATGAAAGAAAACTCAAGGACCATTGTCCTATGAAGAAAGAGCATGGGGTAAAATTTTCAGCTTTGCCAGTATTTGGTGGTATGACCTTGCATAAGATATTTAACCTTTCGATGCCTCAATTTGCAAAATAATAAGCTTAAATTAGGTAACTGCAAAGATCATTAGTTTCCAGTTCTAAATTTTCTCAGTCATTGAATAAAGCTTTACCTTATATTTCTGTTAGATCCCAATTGCCTAATTAATGAACTTATATAAGATTGGAAGAAGAAGGAACTGAGGTGAAACTGAACTAGAAGGCCACACAAGAGAAAAATGGTACTGATAAATGATCTTCTCAAACCTTAATGTACATACAAATCACTTGGAAATATTGTTTTTTGTTTTTGTTTTGAGATGGAGTCTCACTCTGTCGCCCAGGCTGGAGTGCACCGGTGTGATCTCGGCTCACTACAGTCTCCGCCTCCTGGTTTCAAGGGATTCTTCTGCCTCAGCCTCCCGAGTAGATGGGATTGCAGGTACCTGCCACCATGCCCAGCTAATTTTTGTGATTTTAGTAGAGACAGGGTTTCACCATGATGGCCAGGCTGATTTTAAACTCCTGATCTCAAGTAATCTGCCCACCTCAGCCTCCCAAAGTGCTAGGATTACAGGTGTGAGCCACCGTGCCCGGCTGGAAATACTATTAAAATGCAGACTGATTTAGTAAATCCGGGTTGGGGCCTAAGATTCTATACTTCTAACAACCTCCTAGGGGATGCTGATCACATTTTGAGAAGCAAACTCTTAGAGAATGTAGCTCAGTAGTTTGAATCACCTTAGCTTCCTTTGTAAAAGGAAAGAGTCTGTTCTTCTGGGCTTCTTCTTGGTTACAAAACAGGTCTTTGTGACTATGTGACTCTGACATCAGCTGTGAGGATTTGGTTTGTCCCTTCTCTTTAAGTGTAAGTTTTTCCCCACCATTAATTAAGTTTTTGTATATTCTTAAAAATGAACTAAGAAATTTTCACCTCCATGAGATAGAATAGGTGTACTTATCCTTATTCTTTCTGGTAAACAGAACTAACTCCTGAAAATTTTACATACAACGAACATAAGAAATCTCTGAAAGATGTAGAGAAAGGAAAGACCTTGGAGCCAAGGATTGGCATAACACTAAGTTCTCTGGGTTTTCTTTTTGCTTCATATACTCCAAACCTGGTCCTAGAGATGCTGATAGACAGACAAAAAAAAAAAAAAAAAAAAAAAAAAAAAAAAAAAAAAGAAGAAGAAGAAAAACCCCCAAGAAAAGTCTGCTGTTTCTAGACAAGGGACCAGTAGTAAAAAGGAGTCATCTACCTTGAGTATCAATGATGGAGGCCAAGTTAGAAACATAGGCTTGTTTCTACCTCTACCTGGAAGTAACAAGGCTAGGCCCACTCCCTTGCTAAAGCAGTGTCAGAGAAACCCAGTTAAAACAGAAGGTTTAAATGGGATCCAGAGTCTCGGAACAAAATATGAAAATGTGCATGTTTAACAAATTTACTCATTATAGCAATAACCAGGAAGATCTCAAACAATGAAAAAAGACAATCAATTGATGCCAACAATGAGATGACAGAAATATTATACTACTGGACAAAGATTTTTTTCTATGACTTAAGAAAATGGGGTAAAATACATATAGCACGAAATTTAGCCATTTTAACCATTTTAAGTGAACAGTTCAGTGGCATTAAGTACATTCACATTGTTGTCCTACCATCGCTACCATCCATCTCCAGAAACAGTTTCATCTTGAAAAGGTAAAGGTCTGTACCTAAGTCCTCGTCAATCACCACTTTATCTTTTTTTAAAAATTGTTTATTAAATATTTCTTTCATTATGGAGATAATTAAATGATATGTTTATTGTATGGAAGAGATAGGCACTTTTGCTTTTTGGTGGACATATAAAATGTCAATGCCTTACTATTTTATTCCCTTCCATAAACACTGAGTTTGAGTAATTTTGCTGGATTCTTCAAACACTGAGTATTTTCTCATGTAAAACTAAGTGAACAACCATGACTGGGAAATAGAAGCCCAAGCCCAGTGACTCCAAGCTAAGACCAGTCTTGAGCCTGCAAGAAGAGGCCGTTGAACACCCAGTCAATTCTTCCTGGGGAGCCTCTCCTGTAGGTGTCCCAGCCCTTGTACTTACCATCTCTATGAATTTGACCATTCTGGGTACTTCATATAAATAGAAGGATATATTTGTCCTTTTGTGATAGAATGATTTGATGAATCTCTAGAGAATTATGCTAAGTGAAAAGAACCAATCTTGGCCAGGCGTGGTAGCTCACACCTATAAATCACTTTGGGAGGCCAAGGTGGGAGGATCGCTTGCATCCAGGAGTTTGAGAATAACTTGGGCAACATGGTGAGAACCCCCATCTCTAAAAAAAAATTTAAAAATTAGCTGGGCATGGTGGTGTATGCTTGTGGTCCCAGCTACTTGGGGAGTTGAAGTGGGAGGATCACTTGAGCCTGAGGGGCTGAGGCTGAGCTGTGATCAGCCTCACTGCACTCTAGCCTGGGTGACAGAGCAAAATCCTGTCTCAAAAAAAAGCCAATCTCAAAAAGTTATGTACTCTATGATTCCAAATCTCAAAAGCTATATATTGTATGATCCCATTTATATGGCATGCTTGAAATGACAAAATTATAGAAACTGGTAATAGATTTGTGGTTATTAGGGTTTAAGGAGGAGCTGAGAGTGGGAGAGAAGACTGTGGGTGCTATAAAAAGGCAACATGAGGAATCCTTGCTCTATGTCTTGATTGTGATAATGCCAACATCTTGGTTGTGATATTGTACTATAGTTTTGTTAGTGTTGGGGGAAACTGAGTAAAGAGTATATGAGCACTTTGGGAGGCTAAGGCAGGCAGATCACTTGAGGCCAGAAGTTTGAGACCAGCCTGGCAAACATGGTGAAACCCTGTCTTTACTAAAGAGACAAACATTAGCCAGGCGTGGTGGTGCATGCCTGTAATTCCAGCTACTCGGGAGGCTGAAGCATGGGAATCACTTGAACCTGGGAGGCGGAGGTGGCAGTGAGCTGAGATGGCACCACTGCACTCCAGCCTGGGTGACAGAGTGAGACTCTGTCTCAAAAACAAACAAACAAAAGAGTACATGAGATCTCTCTGTGTTATTTCTTACAACGGCATGGAAATCTACAATTATTTCAAAATAAAATTTTGATTCAAAAAAACCTGAACAGTCAACTTCCTCTTAAAAATTATCTAGAATATGAACCTACTATAGAATGCATAGGCTTGTCTGCTTATGCCTGGGAGTCATCTCCCTGCTTTTTCATTGCCACTAGCTTCTAAATACCAACTTGAGCCTCTCCTTTAAGCTAAAATTTTCCTAGCAAAAACTGGTAAAGAAGCTATGCACTTCTAGAGGAAACAGCCCTGTAGCTGATGTGCAATGGACTGAATGTTTGTGTCCCCTCAAAGTTCATATGTTAAAATCCTAACCTCCAAGGTGGTGATATTATGAGGTGGGGCTGGGGGAGGTGATGAGGTCGTAAGAGCAGTGCTCTCATGAAAAAGATTTAGCACCCTTGTAAAAGAGACCCTAGAAAGATCCTTTACCCCTTCTGCCATGTGAGCTTACAGTCAGAAAGGACCGTCTATGGGGAAGTGGACCCTCACCAGGCACTGAATCTGCCAGTGTCTTGATCTTGGACTTTCCAGCCTCCCAAACTGTGAGAAATAAATTTCTGTTGCACTCTATGGTATTTTTGTTATAATAGCCCAAACTGACTAAGACAGAAGCTCAGAAGACCTGAATTCTGGTCCTGACTCTCATTCATTAGTCATGAATAACCTTAGGTAAATGGGTAACTTACTTTTTGAATCTTAAAATTCCTTCATTGTTAAATTAGGGGTAACAATAGCAGCATTGTCTACTTCATAGAATTGCTGTTGGGGGTTGTACGAGAGAGTGAATGTAAGAGTGCTCTGCTCAGTCTAAAGCATAACACTATGAAGCAAGAGGTTTTATATTTGTGTAATAGCCATTTTGCCAGTGTGTGGAGGCACTTGATAAAGTTTACCTGCTTAGTAAATAATAAATAAGTGACTGGTTATTTAAAAAGTCAATCAAACAAAGGCAGAATTTTCTCCCAAGAACTTAAAACAAAGGAGATGAACAGCACATTAAATCAAACAGGATAAAACAACATATACAATATAAAGAACCAAGAGGGTTATTAAATTAATCACTGGAATAAAAAGCTAACTATCCAGTCATGTTTCAGGGGATGAGCAGTAAATGGAGAGGAAACTCGTGAGAAAAGTAGAAAAACATTAAGCCAACAGGTAACCCAAGAGCCAAAGAATTGGAACTGCAATATATTAGACAGAATGAAAGTGGCAAAAACAAAATGCACAGATAAGTTTTGGCCTTACACAGAGACTATGGAAATCAATAAACTTAAGAGTTATAGTACAATCTAATTTAAGTTTGTATTGGTTATTATGGCAAACACACCTGAAAGGTCCAGATGAGGCTCATGGCTTAGAAATAGAATTTCCTATTCTTCCCAGAAGACAGTAAAATAAAAAATCCAAATGTCCAATGTTGAAGTTTTTATTTTTAAACTTAAATTCACACAGGCCATAATTACACAGCTCCAGGAGAATTCTAGGCTTTGGTAAGTCAATGCTAGTTTGTATCAGATTGTCACCCTGCTATAATGTTCCACCATCTGTCATGATTTGCAGAGAGTCATGTCTCGCTTCACAATGGGGACACAAGCTGAGAAATGTATCATTAGGTTATTTCGTCATTGTGTGAATATCACAGAGTGTCCTTACACAAACCTATATGTTACAGCCTCCTACACACCTAGGTGATATGGTAAAGGCCATTGCTCCTAAGCTACAAACCCATACAACATGTGACTGTACTGAATACTGCAGGCAACTGTAACCCAATGGTAAGTATTTGTGTATCTAAACATCGAAATGGTAGAGGAAAAGTATGGTATGAAAGATAAAAAATGGTATGCCTGTATAGGGCACTTACCATGAATAGAGCTTGCAGGACTAGAAGTTGCTCTGGGTGAGTCAGTGAGTGAGTGGTGAGTGAACATGAAGGTGTAGGACATTCTTGTACACTCCTGTAGACTTTATAAACACTGTATACCTAAGCTGCACTCAATTTATAAAAGGATATTTTTCTGTCTTAATTATATATATATATATATATTTTTGAGACAGAGTCTTGCTCTGTTGCCCAAGCTGGAGTGCAATGATGTGATCCTGGCTCACTGCTACCTCCACCTCCTGGGTTTGAGCAATTCTCCTGCCTCAGCCTCCTGAGTAGCTGGGATTACAGGCATGCGCCACCATGCCCAGCAAATTAACCTTTGGCCAGGCATGGTGGCTCACACCTGTATTCTCAGCACTTTGGGAGGCCAAGGTGGGCAGATTACTTGAGCCCATGAGTTTGACACCAGCCTGGGCAACATGGTGAAACCCCCATCTTAGTAAATATACAAATAAATTAGCTGGGTGTGGTGGTGCACACATGTGGTCCCAGCTATTTGGGAGACTGAGGTGGGAGGATTGATTACGCCTGGGAGGTCAAAGGTGCAATGAGCTGAGATGGTGCCACTACACTCCAGCCTGGGTGACAGAGAGAGACCTTGCCTCAAAAAATATAAAATACATACCCTATGGTCAAAATTGAAAGAGCTAGAGGAACAAGATTAAAGAAAAACTCAAAAGCTAACAGAACACAAGAAATAACTAAGATCAGAGCAGAACTGAAGGAGACAGGGATAGAAAAAAAACCTTAAAAAAAAATCAATAAATCCAAGAGCTGATTTTTTGAAAAGTTCAACAAAATAAACAGACTGCTCGCCAGATTAATAAAAAAGAAAAGGGAGAAGAATCAAATAGGTGCAATAAAAAACGATAAAGGAGATATCACTACCGACTCCACAGAAATACAAACTACAAGCAGAGATTACTACAAAAAACCCTATGCACATAAATCAGTAAACCTGGAAGAAATGGATAAATTCCTGGACACTTGCACCCTCCCAAGCCTAAACCAGGAAGAAGTAAAAATCTTGAACAGACCAATAATAAAGGCTGATGTTGAGTCAGCAATTAAGAGCCTAACAACCAAAAAAAGTCCAGGTCCAGACGGGTTCACAGCTGAATTCTACCATACATACAAGGAGGACCTGGTACCATTCCTTCTGAAACTATTCCAAACAATACAAAAAGAGGGAATCCTTCCCAAATCATTTTATGAGACCAACATCATTCTGATATCAAAACCTGGCAGAGGCTCAAAATAAAAGAAAACTTCAGGCCAATATCCATGATGAACATAGATGCAAAAATCTCCAATAAAATACTGGCAAACCAACTGCAACAGCACATCAGAAAGCTTATCCATCACCATCAGGTAGGCTTCATTCCGGGGATGCAAGGCTGGTTCAACATATGCAAGTCTGTAAATATAATCCACCACATAAACAGAAGCAAGGACAAAACCCACATGATTATCTCAATAGATGCAGAGAAGGCCTTCGACAAAATTCAACAGCTCTTTATGCTAAAAACTCTAAATAAACTAGGTATCAGAGGAACATATCTCAAAATAATAAAAGCTATTTATGACAAACGTACAGCCAATATCATATGGAATGGGCAAAAATTGGAAGCATTCCCTTTGAAATCCAGCACTAGACAAGGATGCCCTCTGTCACCACTTCTATTCAGCATAGTATTGAAAGTTCTAGCCCCAGCATTTAGGCTAGAAAGAAAAAAAAGGGTATTCAATTAGGAAAAAAGGAAGTCAAATTGTCTCTGTTTGCAAACGACATGATTGTATATTTAGAAGATCCTATCATCTCAGCCCAAAATCTCCTTAAACTGATAAGCAACTTCAGCAGTCTCAGGATACAAAATCAATGTGCAGAAATCACAGCATTTCTATACACCAATAACAGACTAACGGAGAGCCAAATCATGAGTGAACTCCAATTCACAATTGCTACAAAGAGAATAAAATACCTAGGAATACAACTAACAAAGGATGTAAAGGGCCTCTTCAAGGAGAATTACAAACCACTGCTCAAGGAAATTAAAGAGGACACAAACAGATGGAGAAACATTCCATGCTCATGGTTAGGAAGAATCAATATTGTGAAAATGGCCATACTGCCCAAAGTAATTTATAGAGTCAATGCTATCCTCACCAAGCTACCAATGACCTTCTTCACAGAACTGGAAAAAACCACCTTAAACCTCATATGGAACCAGAAGAGAGCCCGCATAGCCAAGACAATCCTAAGAAAAAAGAACAAAGCTAGAGGCATCGTGCTATCTGATTTCAAAGTATACTACAAAGCTATAGTAATCAAATGGTACTGGTACCAAAAAAGAGATATCGACCAATGGAACAGAACAGAAGCCTTGGAAGCAACGCCACACATCTACAACCATTGGATCTTTGACAAACCTCATAAAAACAAGCAAGGGGGAAAGGATTCCCTGTTTAATAAATGGTGTTGGGAAAACTGGCTAGCAGTGTGCAGAAAGTAGAAACTGGACCCTTCTTGAGAACTTACACTAAAATTAACTCCAGATGGATTAAAGACTTAAACACAGACCTAACACCATAAAAACCCTAGAAGAAAACCTTGCTATTCAGGACATAGGCATAGGCAAGGACTTCATGACTAAAACATCAAAAGCATTGGCAACAAAAACCAAAATAGACAAATGGGACCTAATTAAACTCCAGAGCTTCTGTACAGCAAAAGAAAAAATCATTAGAGTGAACCAGCAACCAACAGAATGGGAAAAAATTTTTGCAATCTACCCATCTCACAAAGGGCTAATATGTAGAATCTACAAAGAACTAAAACAGAGTTACAAGAAAAAACAAACAAACTAACCCATCCAAAAGTGGGTGAAGGATATGAACAGACACTTTCCAAAAGAGGATATATATGAGGCCAACAAACATATAAAAAAATACTCATCATCACTGATTATTAGAGAAATGCAAATCAGAACCACATTGAGATACCACCTCATGTCAGTTAGAATGGCAATCATTAAGAAACCTGGAAACAACAGATACTGGAGAGGATGTGGAGAAATAGGAACACTTTTACACTGTTGATGGGAATGTAAACTAGTTCAACCATTGTGGAAGACATTGTGGTGAAACGCTCAAGGACCTAGAAATAGAAATTCCATTTGACCCAGCAATCCCATTACTGGGTATATATCCAAAGGATTATAAATCATTCTATTGCAAAGACACATGCACACGTATGTTCATAGTGGCACTGTTTACAATAGCAAAGACCTGGAAACAACCCAAATGCCCATTGACGATAGCCTAGACAAGGAACATGTGGCACATATACACCATGGAATACTATGCAGCCATAAGTTTGTATCCTTTGTAGGGACATGGATGAGTCTGGAAACCATCATTCTCAGCAAACTGACACAAGAACAGAAAATCAAACACCGCATGTTCTCACTCATAGGCAGGTGTTGAACAATGAGAACATGGACACAGGGAGGGAAGCATCACACACTGGAGTCTGTTGTGGGGGGGCAAGGGAGGGACAGCAGCGGGGTGGAGAGGTTGGGGAGGGATAACATGAGGAGAAATGCCAGATGTAGGTGATGGGGGATGGAGGCAGCAAACCACATTGCCATGTGTGTACCTATGCAACAATCCTGCATGATCTGCAAATGTGCCCCAGAAACTAAAATACAACTAAAAAAAAAAAAAAAGAATTCATGAAAAAAAAAATATATATATACATATAAATTGACCTTGTCTTACTGGAACGCTTTTTTCCTTTATAAACTGTAATCCCAGCACTTTGGGAGGCCGAGGTGGGTGGATCACTTGAGGTCAGGAGTTCGAGACCAGCCTGACCAACATGGTGAAACCCTGTCTCTACTAAAAATACAAAATTAGTCAAACGTGGTAGCACACACCTCTAATCCGAGCTACTTGGGTGGCTGAGGCAAGAGAATCACTTGAACCTGGGAGGTGGAGGTTGCAGTGAGCTGAGACTGCACCACAGCATTCCAGCCCGGTGACAGAGCGAGACTCTGTCTCAAAACAAAACAAAAACCCCCCAAAACAATCTTTTTGACTCTTTGATAATAACATTTAGCTTAAAACACAAACACATTATACAGTTGTACAAAAATATTTTCTTTATATCCTTATTCTATAAGTTTTTCCTATTTTTAAACTTTAAAAATTTTTTGTTAAAAACTAAGACACAAACATATACATTAGCCTAGGCCCACCAAGGGCCAGGATCATCAATATCATTGTCTTCCACCTCCACATCTTGTCCTGCTGGAGAGTCTTCTTAGGCAAAACATACATGGAGCTGTCATTTCCTAGGCTGACAATGCCATTTTCTGGAATATCTCCTGAAGGACCTGCCTGAGGCTGTCTAACAGTTAACTTTCTTTTACAAGTAAAAGGAGTACACTCTAAAATCATGATAAAAGTATAGTAAACACATGAAACAGTAACATAGTAATTTATTACATCATTAACAAGAATTATGGACTGTATCTAATTGTATATGCTATATTTTTATATGACTGGCAGCACAGTAGGTTTTGTTAACATGGGCATCACCACAAACATGTGAGTAATGTGCTGCGTTACAATGGCTATGATGTCACTAGGCGATAGGAATTTTTCAGCTCCATTATAATCTTACAGGACCACCATTATATATTATGAAATGTCATTATGTGGTACATGACTGTATTTGTATATTAAGATATAGTTGAGTCAAGAGCAGTCAGGATCCTCAGATATTAACATGGACTCAAATAATGACTTTCTGTGTAACTTTAAGCAAGGCATGTAGTGTTCCTAATGTTGTAGAGCTCTTTTATAATAACAATACTAACATGCGTATGAGCTGTTAAAGTTTACAAAACATACATTAATTTATCAATCCTTACAACCCCAGTGTAGAAGAGTCAGATCAGGTATTATTCCCATTTTACAAATGAGAAAAATGAAGTCAAACAGCAGAGGAGTGATACCCATATGCAACAGTAAACAAACAAAAAAAACTTTTAGACCCTTGCCTCACACTATAACAATATTTAAAATGATTCATAGAGTTACATGTCAGAGATAAAAGTAGAAAACTTCTACAAAACCACACAGGAAAAATCTTTCTAAATGGGTTGGGCAAAGATTTCTCAGCATGATCAAAACCACTACCCACAAAAAAAATTGATAAATTGGACTTCATCAAAATTAAAACCTTTGATTCTTCAAATGATGCCCTTAAGAAAATGAAAAGATAAGCCAGTGACTAGGAGAAAATACTTACAAATAATATATCTGATAAAGGGCTTGTATCCACAACATATAAAGAACTCTTACAACTCAATAAAAAAAATCCCATTTTAAAAATGGTAAAATAATTTAATAGACATTTATACAAACACAACATGCAAACAGTCAATAAGTACATGAAAAAAATAATCAATACCATTAGCCATCAAGGAAATATAAATCAAAACCACAATGAGCTACCACTCCACACCCACTGGGATGGCTATAACAAAAAAAGAAAAGATGAACATTAAAAAGTGTTGAGAATGTAGAGAAATTGGAATACTCATACATTGCTAGTAGAAAAGTAAAATGGTACGGCCACTTTGGAAAACAGACTGAAGCTCCTCCAAAAGTTAAACATAGCATTACCAGATGACCCAGAAATTCCACTCCTAGGTATATATTGAAGAGAATTAAACACATATGTGCACGAAAACACTTGCACATGAATGTTTATAGTAGTGCTATTCGTAATAGCCAAAAAGTGGAAACAACTCAAATATCTATCAACTGATGAATGGATAAACAAAGTGTGTGTTACATCCATTCACTAGAATATTATTCAGCAAACAAAAAAGAAATGGAATACTGATAATGTCACAACATGGATGAACCTCAAAAATGTTATGCTCAATGAAATAAGCCCGACACAAGAGGATATGCATTATATAATTCCATTTATATGAGTGTCCAGAAAGAGAAAATCTACAGAGATAGAAAGTGGATCTGTGGTTGCCTGGAGCTGAAAGTGGGAGCAAGGACTGTTTGCAAATGGGCAAGGGGAAATTTTCTAGGGTAATGGGAATGTTCTATAACTAGATTGTGGGAGGAAAGATAGAGCAAGATGGCTGAACAGAAGCCTCCACCAATCATCCTCCCTGTAGGAACACCAAATTTAACAACTATCTACACAAAAAAATAAGAATAAAAAATCAGGTGAGTGATCACAGCACCTGGTTTTAACTTCATATTGCTGAAAGGGCCACTGAAGAGAGTAGGAAAGACAATCTTGAATTGCCAATGCCACCATTCTCCTATGCATGTGATGGCGAATCTGTGTGCTTGCGGAAGGGAGAGCAGAGTGATTGTAGGGCCTTGCTAGAAACTCAGTGCTGCCCTGTCACAGCAGAAAGCAACACTGGGCAGAACAAGGCTGATGCCCATGGAGGGAGTATTTAGACCAGCCTTAGCGAGACAGCAATTGTCCATCTCAGTGGTTGGAACTTGAATTCTAACAAGCCTTGCCACTGAGAGCTAAAGTGCTCTGGGGTTCCAAATAAATTTGAGAGGCAGTCTAGGCCACAAGGACTGCAACTCCTGGGCAAGTCCTAGAGTTGTGCTGCACTTGGAGCCAGTGCATCTGTGGGGGGTGTGAGAGACTAGCCAGGGCAGTCAAGGGGGTGATTGCACCACCCCTCCTTCAACCCCAGGCAGTGCAATTTGCAGCTCCCAAAGAGACCCCTTCCTTCCACTTGAGGAGAGGAGAGGGAAGAATAAAGAGGCCTTTTGTCTTGCATCTTGGATACCAGCTCAGCCACAGTAGAACAGGACACTTGGCAGAGGCATGAGGACCCCATTCCAGGTATTTTGAGACAGACCTTGGGCCAGAAGGGAACCCACTGCCTTGAAGGGAAGGACCCAGTCCTGGCACGATTCATTACCTGCTGACTAAATAGCACTTTGGTCCTCAATGATCAGCAGCAGTAGCCAGGTAGTACATACTGTGGGCCTTAGGTGAGACTCTGAGACATGCTGGCTTCAGGTGTGATCCAGTACATTCCCAGCTATGATGGCTATGAGGAGAGACTCCTTCTGCTTAAGAAAAGAGGACTTTGTATTGCAGCGTAGATACCAACTCAGTCACAGTGGGGTAGAGAACCAAGTGGGCTCCTGGGGTCCCCGGTTCCAGGCCTTGGCCCTTGGATGGCATTTCTCTATCTGCCCTGGGCCAGAGAGGAGCTCACTCCTCTGAATCATGAGTCCCAGGTCTGGCAGCATTCACCACAAGCTGACTGCAGAGCCCTTGGGCCTTAAGTGGATACTGGCAGTAGCCTGGCAGAACTCCCCATACCACCTGGAAGTGGTGGCCACGGGGAGAGACTCTTCTGCATGAAGAAAGAGGAAAGAGTGGGAAGGATTTTGTCTTGTAGTTTGGGTACTAGCTAAGTTGCAGTAGAATGGAGCACTAGGTAGATTTCTAGGGTTTCTGACTCCAGGCCCTGGCTCCTGTGTGTCATCTCTGGGACCAGGGAGAAGTCGCTGCCCTGAAGGGAAGGACACAGCCAGGCTGGCTTCATTACCTGCTGATTGTAGAGCCCTAAGCCTTTGAGCAAACATAGGTGGTAGCCAGGTAGTGGTTATAGTGGGCCTTAGGTGAAACTCAGTGCTGTGCTGGCTTCAGGTCTGACCAGCACAGTCCCAGTGGTAGTGGTAACAAGGGTGCTTGTTTCACCCCTCCTCCAGCTTCAGATAGCTCAACACTGGAACAGAATAGTAAACCCAGAAATAAATCCATACATGTACAGTGAACTCATTTTTGACAAAGGTGCCAAGAACATACTTTGGGGAAAGGAGAGTCTCTTCAATAAACGGTTCTGGGAAAACTGGATATCCATATGCAGAAGGAGGAAACTTGATCCCTATGTCTTGTCTTATACAAAGATCAAATCAAAATGAATTAAAGACTCAAATCTAACACCTCAAACTATGAAACTACAATAAGAAAATCAGTAAAACTCTCCAGGATATTGGAGTAGGCAAAGATTCCTTGAGCAACGCCCCACAAGGTATTACGGGCAACCAAAGCAAAAATGGACAAATGGGATCACATCAAGTTAAAAAGCTTCTGCACAGCAAAAGAAACAATCAACAAAGCAAAGAGACAACTTACAGAATGAGAGAAAATATTTGCATACTACCCCTCTGATAAGGGATTAATAACCAGAATAGATACAGAGTTCAAACAATTCTATAGGGAAAAAATCTAATAATCAAGTTTTAAAATAAGCAAAAGACCTCAAGAGACATTTCTCAAAAGAAGACAAACAAATGTTAAACACGCATATGAAAAGGTACTTGCTATCACTGATCATCAGAGCAATGCAAATCAAAACTACAATGAGACAGCATCTCACCCCAGTTAAAATGGCTTATATCCAAAAGACAAGCAATAGCAAATGCTGGTAAGGATGTGGCGAAAAGGAAACCCTCATACACTGTTGGAACATAAATTAGTACAACCACTATGGCGAACAGTTTGAAGGTTCCTAAAAAACTAAAAATTGAGTTATCATATGATCCAATAATCCCACTGCTGGGTATATACCCAAAAGAAAGGAAATCAGTATATCAAAGAGGTATCTGTACTCCTATGTTTGTTGCAGCACTGTTTACAATAGTAAAGATTTGCAAGCAACCTAAGTGTCCATCAACAGATGAATGGGTAAAGAAAATGTGGTACTTATACACAACGGAGCACTATTCAACCGTAAAAAAGAATGAGATCCAGTCACTTGCAACAACATGGATGGAACTGGAGGTCAGTATGTTGAATGAAATAAGCCCAACACACACACACACAAAACTTCACATGTTCTCACTTATTTGTGAAAGCTAAAAATTAAAATAATTGACCTGTTGGGGAGACAAAGAGTATAATGATGGTTACCAGAGGAGGGGTGGGGGGAAATGTGGGAATGGTTAATGGGTACAAAAATTAGAATGAATAAGAACTGTACTTAACAGCACAACAGGGTGATTATAATCAACAATAATTTAATTGTACATTTTTAAAAACTAGAAGTATAATTGAATTGCTTGTAACACAAAGGATAAATGCCTGAGGCAATGGATACCCCGTTTATCCTGATGTGATTATTATGCATTATATGCCTGTACCAAAATAGCTCATGTACCCCATAAATATATATACCACTATGTACCCACAAAAATTAAAAATATTTTTTAAATTAAAAAAAAACTGGATTGTAATGTTAATTGCACAACTCTATAAATTTACTGAATTCTGCACAAGCCAGGGGTGAATTGTATGATATGTAAATTATACCTCAGGAAAGCTAACTTTAAAACCACTGAAAAAACATGCATGGAAAAGAAAAAGAAATCAGCAGAGGAGGGACTAGAATAAAGATTTTCAATGTTCCTTCCTCTGAGAAAGGATGGGAATAGCAATAAACTTTTCAAAAGGTTCATATCATCACAGAGGAAGTAATCATCCCACCATGATTTGAAAATACAAAATAATTCAAAATGCCTGGTAGTACTGCTATTTTGACCTAATCCATAACACATTTGTGTTAGAAAATACCTACTTTCAACTATTAATATTTCAGAAACCTAGGAAAATTCTGTAGTGTGTAACTACAAAATTATAATACAAATTTATCCTAAAACTCATATCAGAAAGCATTATTGTATGTAATTTGTAGTGCACAAGACAGTTCAGTCCTTTAAAATTAACCGAAGGTTCAATATCACTATTTGACTTACGGTGCGGCTAATGTGGCTCAGAGCATCTTCAAAAAAGCTCCAAACTTCTTCCAGGGGACAGAGCTCTACACTCGACGCCCCATCTGGCACTGCGAGGTTAATCAAGCTGTGCATGCATTTGCTAAAAATCAAAAAGAGAAAACTCATCCCATAAGGAAAGAAATCATTGGCTTCATGGCTAAGATAAGTAAAATCTGGATCTCATCCCAGACTAACAGCTTCAAAACACTTCTGTTCTTCCCTTGATTTTATCTGGCCTCCAACCTCAGAAGACAGATTTTTGAAGCCGTAAAACAGGTTGACCAATCTTTTCTTTTTTCATGCCTATGGTTGTCTTTCATTCTTTTTTTAGCTTCCTGCACGAAGGAGTTGTGGCTGTCTATTATATTTTATGAGCTGGTTCAATTTACAGGCATTTTAAAGCATCTCGGCACTTCCTCAAATGGGCAAGGGAACTGGCATTTAAAATGAAATGATTCCACAAGAACTGTCTTTCATGTCTTAAAACAGGAAGACTGTAATGATGTTTTCCAGACAAAAAAGTCACACAACATCTATTTTTCCCTATGTCTGGATGTAGAAAACAAAAAAGTCCCCAATAGATAATATTTAATATAGCACTTATTGGTGCTCAAAGTGCTTAAAAAAATGAGGCAAACATAGAAAAATGTTAACATTTGTTAAATTTGGGTGCTGTGTGCCTGTAATCGCAGCTACTCGTGAAACTGAGATGGAGGATCATTTGAGCCCAGGAGTTCGAATCCAGCCTGGGCAAAATCATGAGACTCCATCTCTAAAAATAAAACAAATAAATCTGGGTGGTCTCTGTACTTTTCTATACATTTGGAATATTATTTAGTAATGAAACAAAGAAAGAAAGGTACTTAGCAGTTTTATTATATATACAGATTCACACAAAGAAGCAACTTTTCCCCTTTTATTCTCATTTGGGAAACCCAAGCTCCTTGACTTTGCTGAATAATTATTGGTCTATAATACAACTCTTGGTATGGAGCTGTTCACAGAAGTGCCCTCAGATCATCCCCATGTCATTTTTTAAGTTGGGTCAGTTAAGAATGGTTACTTATGAGACATTGATTATAGTTCTTTTGGCTATCAAAAAACTGGATTAAGTTTTGAATTATATTTACTAACCTGTATTGTGAAATATCAATTGATTCTTCCTTTTTGTAGAGCAATAAAACCTTTTTCAAGGCCTTGAGAGCAATGGAAGGGTAGTGTGCAGGCGTTTCCATTGCTATTACTAGAGGAAGAAAAGAAAAAGGGTTGTGAACATCATAATGTCATCTATCACAGTTTTCATCCTAGGCTACCACTTGCTTTCTCTAATGAAACTGGGCTGAAATAGATGAACAAAAAACAAACAAACAATGATGAATTTTATAAATGATGAATCTACAGCCAGTTTTGTAAATAACTTCTACTTTCTCGGCAGAGTAGCATGGTGGGATTACCAGGTAACATCCTTTTTTCAGCAAACAACAGAAAACCTACTGTTTCTATGACCTTGCACACAGTCATACAGGTGAAGCAATATCTTATGAATGAGAGTCAAGGAAGGACACACTAAGAAGGAAATAGAAAGCAGATCAGTAAAAGGGCACTAATCAAAACAGGCTTGTACTAAAATGTCCTATTTTTATCTGATACTAAAAATAGGAAACACTTGACAAGAAAGTATCAGAGGTAACTAACCCTAAGACTTCCAGATGCACTTAACAGATTTTTAGAATTGGAGTTCCATTATACAAGGAGCACTGGTAATTGTCACATTCCCATAAAGTATATATCATCTGCTCCATGGCTCTAGGAATTCTGTCTTGGCAAGACCAAGGAAAGGCAAATGTGATTCTTGTGCACTTGGAGCTACCTAATATTTTTATTAACCACACTCACACTCCTGAAGAAGCTGTGAGATAAAAAGGGAAGATAATGAGGCTGTTTCCTGCAGTGTATGCCCAAAAAGGCTCTAAGTTCCCAAACCCACTTAAAGTTCATCCTGAAATTTGAGAGTGGCAGTTGTGTTTAAAAAAATATATTACCACGGCTCAAGCCTGTAAGCACTTTGGGAGGCCGAGGCGGGTGGATCACGAGGTCAAGAGATCGAGACCATCCTGGTCAACATGGTGAAACCCCGTCTCTACCAAAAATACAAAAAATTAGCTGGGCATGGTGGCGCATGCCTATAGTCCCAGCTACTCAGGAGGCTGAGGCAGGAGAATTGCCTGAACCTAGGAGGCAGAGGTTGCGGTGAGCCAAGATCGCACCATTGCACTCCAGCCTGGGTAACAAGAGCGAAACTTCATCTCAAAAAAAAAAAAAAAATACATATATATATATATATATATATATAACCAGTATTTCTCTGTACATTTAAACAAATTGCTAAGATTGTATCACTTTTGATCGTTGAATCACTCAGTTAGTTCTAGCTAGCTCAGAAAAACTTTCTGAAGTTTGAGCTCCCCTTATTGGCAGTTACGTAATTAAATTCCACACAGAAAAAATTTGATCACCTACTAGGAACAATGAACATCGCCAGGGTTTGTAAGTACAAATTAAGTAACTATTGTTTATGACCCTAAGGAGATTATAATCTCATAGAGTGAAGAAGATAAATGTACAAATGATTGTAATACAAAATAGTCTAAGAATGGCATTAGAGAAGGAGAAACAAAGTTCTAAGAAGAAAAATTGCTTCCTACCTGGGGGTTAGAAAGAATAACAAAGAGAAGAAAGAAAAAAAGTCATACGATAGGATCTAAATGGGCACCAGGCTTACAAAAGCATAAATATAGCTCTTACTTGCAATTGTTTCAAATGTTTTACATTCTAAATGAGGCAGCTCCCACACTGGTTCCAGGAAGCTTTCCAGTGATGGATCATTCAATTTGGCTCTAACTTCAAACTCATACAGCAGAAGCAATTTCTCACATGAATCATTTGAGAAGTCCCCTAAGAAAGAGGCGAAAATGCAACATTCTTTGTGATTATATTTTATTATTCTCTTTGGTTGTAATCTCACTAACTGGAGAGGTTTTGCTTTCAAGGAAAATTAATTTTACTTACAATTTGAAGGTCATCCTCAACTGCTGTAGAGAGATTCTAATATTTTATTTTTTGTTTTTAAAATTTGATTCTAACATTGTGAAATATATAATAAGCTCACCACTACTTCCAACATTCGGTAGTGCATTCACTAAAACTACCTATATTTTCTTAAACAATTGCCATGATGCTTCTAAATAGCCTGAGAAAATCCTGCTGCTATTATTGATTCTAATTCAAATCCAATGTTTACTTGCTTCTTGTGAACTTTCAACTGGGCTGGTGCTCACTCTAATGGCTGAGTTAACCAGAAGAAGATGCAGTGGCTACATAAATTAACCATGATTTTACTTTAAGCAGAATAGAGGAGAGTTTCCAAACTGTTTCATTAGTCGTCAGAATTTCTCAGGTATCAGCATAGAAATAATCTCATGTCAGGTGTCATACACCAAACTACGTGAGACAGTTTTCACTCATCCTTTTTGGTAGATTGAACATTTAAATATGTTTTGAGGTGTAGCATACATACAACAAACTGAATGAAGTGCTCTAACCTTAAACAGCTTGATGAATTTTTACATGTGTTCAAACCTATGTAAAACTACCTAGATGATGATAACACTTCCAACAATACAGAAGTTGCTTTGTGCTCCGTTCCAGCCAATACCACTCTGCCAAGGTAGCAACTATCTTTACTTTCTGCATCTATGTTTTGCATCTATTTTCTTTTTTTTTAAATTGCATTTTAGGTTTTGGGGTACATGTGAAGAACATGCAAGATTGTTGCATAGATACACATGTGGCAGTGTGATTTGCTGCCTTCCTCCCCTTCACCTATATCTGGCATTTCTCCCCATGCTATCTCTCCCCAACTCCCCACCCACCGCCGTCCCTCCCTTATGTCCCCCCAACAGACCCCAGTGTGTGGTGCTCCCCTTCCTGTATACCTGTGTTCTCATTGTTTAACACCCGCCTATCAGTGAGAACATGCGGTGTTTGATTTTCTGCTCTTGTGTCAGTTTGCTAAGAATGATGGTTTCCAGGTTCATCCATGTCCCCTGCAAAGGACACGAACTCATCGTTTTTGATGGCCGTGTAATATTCCATGGTGTATATGTGCCACATTTTCCCTGTCCAGTCTATCATCGATGGGCATTTGGGTTGGTTCCAGGTCTTCGCTATTGTAAACAGTGCTGCAATGAACATTCAAGTGCATATGTCCTTATAGCAGAACGATTTATAATCCTTTGGATATATACCCAGTAGTGGGATTGCTGGGTCAAATGGAATTTCTATTTCTAGGTCCTTGAGCACTTCACCACAATGTCTTCCACAATGGTTGAACTAGTTTACACTCTCACCAACAGTGTAAAAGTGTTTCTATTTCTCCACATCCTCTCTAGCATCTGTTGTCTCCAGATTTTTTAATGATCGTCATTCTAACTGACGTGAGATGGTATCTCAATGTAGTTTTGATTTGCATTTCTCTAATGACCAGTGATGATGAGCATTTTTTCATGTTTGTTGGCCTCATGTATGTCTTCTTTTGTAAAGTGTCTGTTCATATCTTTTACCCACTTTTGAATGGGCTTGTTTGTTTTGTATCTATTTTCGTGAGGAATCTTGGTCTGCAGTTTCATATATTGTCTTTGTCTCCTACTGGTATCAGGATAATAGTCTCACAAGATAAACTGGGAATTGTGCCCTCCTGTCTGGATGAGTTTGTATAGAGTTGGTATTATGTCTTCTTTAAATGTTTGGTAGAATTCTTCAGTGCAGTTTTCTTTGTTGGAAGATTTTAAAATATGAATTTAATTAATAGACATAGGAGTATATCTATTTTTTCTTGAGGGAGCTTTGGTAGTTTGAGACTTTCAAGAAATTTCTACATTTCACCTAAAATTCTAGATTCATGGACATAAAAGTGTTCATAATTTTCCCTTATTACCTTTTAAAATGTGTAGGATCTCCAGTGAAATCTCCACATTTATTCCTGATACTGTTAATTTGTGTCTTGATCTGTCTGGCTAGAGGTTTATCAATTGTATTGATCTTTTCAAAAGAAAAAAAACCAGCTTTTGGTTTCATTGACTTTACTTACTGTTTTCTGTTTTAAATTTTATTGATTTGTGCTCTTATTTTTATTACTTTTCTTTTGCTTGATTGGGTTTAATTTGCTCATATTTTTATAGTTTCTTAAGGTGGAGACTTAGATTATTTGAGACCTTTTTTTAGAAGCATTTAATGCTATACACTTTTGTCTAGATACTGCTTTAGTTGTATCCTACACATTCTTATATGCTGTGTTTTCATCTTCATTCAATTCAAAAAATATTCCTAATTTCCCTTGTCACTTCCTCCTTGACCCATTGGATTATTATTATTATTATTATTATTTTGAGACGGAATTTCGCTCGTTACCCAGGCTGGAGTGCAATGGCACGATCTCGGCTCACCGCAACCTCCGCCTCCTGGGTTCAGGCAATTCTCCTGCCTCAGCCTCCTGAGTAGCTGGGATTACAGGCATGCGCCACCATGCCCAGCTAATGTTTTGTATTTTTAGTAGAGACGGGGTTTCACCATGTTGACCAGGATGGTCTCGATCTCTCGACCTCGTGATCCACCCGCCTCGGCCTCCCAAAGTGCTGGGATTACAGGCTTGAGCCACTGCGCCCAGCCAAACTTTTATTTCTTTTTCCTTTTTTTTTTTTTTTTTTTTTGAGGCGGAGTTTTACTCTTGTTACCCAGGCTGGAGTGCAATGGAGCGATCTCGGCTCACGGCAACCTCCGCCTCCTGGGTTCAGGCAATTCTCCTGCCTCAGCCTCCCGAGTAGCTGGGATTACAGGCACGCGCCACCATGCCTAGCTAATTTTTGTATTTTTAGTAGAGACGGGGTTTCACCATGTTGACCAGGATGGTCTCAATCTCTTGACCTCGTGATCCACCCGCCTCGGCCTCCCAAAGTGCTGGGATTACAGGCTTGAGCCACCGTGCCCGGCCGGATTATTTTAAAGTATGTTGTTTAATCTCCAAATATTTAAAGATTTAGATTTAACAGATAACCTTGTATTATAGATGTATAATTCTATTGTGGCCAAAGAAAATACTTGGATATTTCAACAGTTTTATGATTCCAATATTTTAAAATTTTTTGAAGTTTGTTTTGTGGTTCAGAATATGGCTTAGAGTGATGAATACTCCTTGTGAATTTGTATAAACTGTGTATTCTGCAGTTCTTGGGTAGTGTTATAAATGTCAATTAGATCAAATTGGCTGATAGTGTTGCTCACGTCTTCTATATCCTTATTATTTGTTGACCTATTCTATTGATTACTAAGAAAGGAATATTGAAGTTTCCAAGTAGTTATGGACTTGTCTATTCCTCATTTCAGTTCTAGCAGTTTTTGCTTCAAGTGTTTTGTAGGTCTGTAAAACAATTCCATTTACAGTAGCATCAAAGAATACAGACATCGATCTTATTCACAAGATGGTATAATCTTGTGAATAAAATTCCTAGGGAATCCAGTAAAATGCCATTATAACTAATCAGCAAGATCAATACACAAAAATCAATCATTGATTTATTTGTTTATTAGAGACAAGGTCTCACTATGTTGCCCAGGCTGGTCTCAAACTCCTGAGCTCAAGTGATAGTCTGGCCTTGGCCTCCCAAAGTGCCAGGATTATAGGTGTGAGCCACTATGCCTGGCCAATTCTATTTTTATATAGCTGCAATGGGCAAGCTGAAAATAAAATGGAAACAATTCCCTTTATAACAGCATCAAAAAGAAGAAAATGCTTAGAAATAAAGAACAAGAGACAGGCATGGTGGATCACAACTGTAATCCCAGCACTTTGGGAGGCCAAGGCAGGTGGATCACTTGAGGCCAGGAGTTTGAGACCAGCCTGGCCAACATGGCAGAACCCCATCTCTATGACCAAAAAGAAAAAATTAGCTGGGTATGGTGGCACATGTGTGTAATTCCAGCTACTTGGGAGGCTGAGGCATGAGAATCGCTTGAACCCAGGAGGCAGAGGTTGCAGTGAGCTGAGACTGCACCACTGCACTCCAATCTGAGTAACAGAGTGAGATTCTGTCTTAAGAAAAGAAAGAAAGAAAGAAAGAACGAAAGAAAAGGGAAAGGAAAAGGAAAGAAAAAAGAGAGAGGAAGGAAGGAAGGAAGGAAGGAAGGAAGGAAGGAAGGAAGGAAGGATGTGTATATAACTTTATAGTTTTTAGTGTATAAGTTACGTAAGTGAAATTGAAATAAACAAGCTGTAACAAAATGGAAACGTATCCCATGTTCATGGATTTGATGATTTATCACTGTTAAGATAATACTCCCCAACATTATCTATAGATTCAACACAATCCATATCGGAGTCCTAGCTCAGTTAATTTTTTTTCAGAAACTGACAGTTGATCTTCAAACTCATATGGAAATTCAAGGGACCCAGAATAACCAAAACAATCTTGAAAAACAAGAATAAAATTGAGGGACTAACACTTCCTGATTTCAAAGTTCACTAGAAGGCAATGGAGGCCAGATGCAGTGGCTCATGCCTGTAATCCTGGCACTTTGGGAGGCCGAGGTGAGTGGATCACTTGAGGTCAGGAGTTCGAGACCAGCATGGATAAAATGGTGAAACCCTGTCTCCACTGAAAATACAAAAATTAGCAGGTGTGGTGGTGGCCAACTGTAGTCCCAGCTACTCGGGAGGCTGAGGCAGGAGAATCGCTTGAACCCAGGAGGCAGAAGTTGCAGTAAGCCAAGATGGCACCATTGCACTCCAGCCTAGGCAACAGAGACTCAGTCTCAATAAAAAAAAAAAAAGTAAAAGAAAAAGAAAATAGAAAACAATGGTAATCAAGATAGCATGGTACTGACATAAGGATAGACATATATATGAATGGAACAGAATTGGCCACCCCAAAATAAAACAATGTCTGTGGTCAATTAATTTTCCACAAGGGGCAAAGACCATCCAATGGGGGAAAGGATAGTCTTTAAAACAAATAGTTTTGGGACAACTGGATAGCCACATGATAAAGAATGAAGTTAGACTCTTACCTCATAGCATACACAAGAATTAACTTGAAATAGATCAAATATTTAAAGATAAGAGCTAAACTATAACACTCACAGAAGAAAACATAGGGGTAAACCTTCATAACTTTGGATTTGGCAATGGATTCTTAGATATGAAATCAAAAGCATAAGCAATGAAAGAAAAATAAACTGGACTTCCTCAAAGTTAACAAATTTTATATTTCAAAGGATATGATCAAGAAAGAGAAAAGACAATTGAGTGGGCCAAAGTCAAGTCATATATCTGATTGAGGACATGTATCTAGAATACAGAAATAACTCTTGGTACTCAATAATAAAAGGCAGCCTAATTAAAAATTGGGCAAAGGATGTGAATAGATATTTCTCCAAAGAAGACATACAATGGACAATAACCATTTGAAAAGATCCTCAACACCATTGGTCATCAGGAAAATTAGTCATTAGAAAATCAAAACCACAATGAGATATCACTATACATTCACTATGATGGCTAGAATAAAAATGTCAGGTAATATAAGTGTTGAGAAGGAGGTGGAGAAACTAGAAGCCTCATACATTGCTGGTGGAAATGTAAAATGATGCAGTTGCTTTGAAAAACACTCTGGCAGTTCCTCAAATGATTAAATACAGAGTTACCATATGATCTAGCAATTCCACTCCTAGGTATATATCCCCAAAATGTGAAAATATGTCCACACAAAAACTTGTGCGTAAGTATTTACAGCATCATTATTCATAACAGCTAAAAGATGGAAACAATGCAAATGTCTATCAACTGATGAATGGATTAAAAAAATGGTATGCCCATGCAATGGAATATTTGACCATAAAAAGTAATAAAGTGCGGACACATGCCACAACATGTATGAACTTTAAAAATATGCTAAGTGAAATAAGGCAGTCACAAAAGTCTATGTATTATATGATTTCATTTAACTTAAGTGTTCAGAATAAGCAAATCTATAGAAATAGAAAGTAGATTAGTGGTTGTTCAGGGCTCGTGGGAGAAATGCAAGGGTAACTAAAGGGTATGTTGCTTTCTTTTTGAGGTAATGAAATGTTCCAAAATTGATTATCAATGGTGGTTTCACATATCTGTGAATATACAAAAGTGTACTGAATTGTACACTTTGATGGGTGAACTGCATGGCATGTGAATCATAGGTCAACAAAATTGTTTGAAAAATTGAATTTATATTGTGTATTCTTTTGGGACCAACTTCTTTTACTCATAATGTCTGTGACATTCATAAATGTTTTTGTGTGCTATCAGAATTTCATTCCTTTTATTGCTTTGTAGTATTCCATTGAATGAACATATCATAATTTATTTAATCCATCATTCTGCTGATGAACAGTAATGTTTCAAATTTTTAGTTCTTATGAATAGAGTTGTCTGGAACATTCTTGTGCATACTTTGGGAAACAGATGCACTCATTCCACCTGAGTATATATCTAAAAGTGGGATTTCATGGTCACTGTTGGGATAGAAACATGTTTGGTTTAGCAGATACTGCCAAACAGTTTTCCAAAGTGGTTGTACCAATTTCATTTCCACCAGTAGTGTACCAGAACTCCAGTTGCTTCCCACCCTCATTAACACTTGATTTTTTAAAGTCATTTCAGTGAGTGTGCAGCAGCTTCTCATTGTGATCTTAATGTGCATTTTCTTGATGAGTAATGATGTTGAGCATTTTTTTCTTTGCTTATTGACCATTTATACAATTTTTTTTAGTGAAATTTCCCTTCATATCTTTTTTTCTTTTTTTTTTTTTTTGAGACAGAGTTTTACTCTTGTTGCCTAGGCTGGAGTGCAATGGTGTGATCTTGCCATGCCGCAACCTCTGCCTCCCGGGTTCAAGTGAATCTCCTCCCTCAGCCTCCTAAGTAGCTGGGATTATAGGTATGTGCCACCACGCCTGGCTGATTTTGTATTTTTAGTAGAGACAGGGTCTTTCCATGTTGGTCTAGCTGGTCTCGAACTCCCGACCTCAGGTGAGCTGTCTGCCTCGGCCTCCCAAAGTGTTGGGATTACAGGCGTGAGCCAATGTGCCTGACCATTCAATTGTTTTGTCCATTTTTTGTTATTGGGTTATTTGTCTTTTCCTGTTGAGTTGTAAGAATTCTTTATATGCTCTGGAAGCTGTGAGGCTTATGTATTGGCATATCTTCTTCCTATCTGTGTCTTGTCTTTTCTCTATGGTATCTTTTGACAAACTGAAGTTCTCACTTGTAATGAAGTACACTTTATCAATATTTTCTTTTATAGTTGGTAATCTTTTGTCTCTACAAAGTCATGATGATATTCTGCTAGGATTTTTTTATTTGATTTCATTAACTTTAGAGACAGGGTCTCACTCTGTCACCCAGGTTAAAGTGTAGTGGCATGATCATAGCTTGCTGTAACCTCAAATTCCTGGGCTCAAGTGATCTTCCTGCCTCAGCTTCCCAAGCAGCTGTGACCACAGGTGCATGCCACCACACTGAGCTATTTTTTTCTTTCTTTTCTTTCTTTTTTTTTTTTTTTTTGTAGAGACAGGGTCTCGCCATGTTGCCCAGGCTGTACTTGAGCTCTTGGGCTCACCAATCCTCTCACCTTGGCCTTTCAAAGTGCTAGGATTATGGTACTGTAAGCCACCACACACAGGCCCAGCTGGGATTTTGATTGAGATTGCGTTGAATCTATAGTTCAATTTGGGAAAACTGATATATCTTAACAATATTTTTTCCAATATATGAACATAACATATATCTTCACTTATTTAGACTTTAAAAAATTTTTCTCAGCAATGTTTCAAGGTTTTGTGGTTTTCAGTGCAGAGATCTTCCACATATTTCATTATAGATTACTGGGCATTTGATGGATTTTGATGCTATCAAACATTGTATTTTATAGGTCATTTTCCAATAATTTCTTGCTAGTATACAGAAATACAATTAATTTTTTTTTTTTTTTTTTTTTTTTTGAGACGGAGTTTCGCTCTTGTTACCCAGGCTGGAGTGCAATGGCGCGATCTCGGCTCACCGCAACCTCCGCCTCCTGGGCTCAGGCAATTCTCCTGCCTCAGCCTCCTGAGTAGCTGGGATTACAGGCATGTGCCACCATGCCCAGCTAATTTTTTGTATTTTTAGTAGAGACGGGGTTTCACCATGTTGACCAGGATGGTCTCGATCTCTCAACCTCGTGATCCACCCGACTCGGCCTCCCAAAGTGCTGGGATTACAGGCTTGAGCCACCGCGCCCGGCCCACAATTAATTTTTATATACAAACCTGTATCCAACAACCATAGCAAATTTACTTATTCTTAAAAATTTATTCAAAATCAGATACAGAAAATCATATTGTATGCATGTCTGTTTGCATATATATAAAATACATACATATATGCTCACACACACATACATAGGGTTCTGTTATGTTTGTTTTGCAAATGTGAATTTCTTCCAACATGATTGATATATTAGGTAACAATTAATGTAAATTATGTAATTAAGTTCTTGCTTATGTGCAATTTAGTTTATGTGAAATAGTAAGTGAATGCAGAAAGCAGCATCTGGCTGAACCAAGCTGTATAGGAATATGCATAACACACACGTGCACAACTCAAACTTCTATTTACTACCTCAGTTCACTGCATGTTATGGGCCACACTCATCTGTATCTGTTGCTATAACTTACCATCAGATTTCAGATAACCTCTTCCCACCACTTCACAGTATCTACAAGCAGCAATCCTTCTGATACTCACTTCCATAAGCAAATGCCAAGTCTTTTACTAAGGTAAAATACCATATTTATTGTACTATTCATGTATTTTTAGTCATTTAACATATATAAAATCATGCTGTCATTTTATTGTGTTATCTTTTTTCAATGTGTCACAGACCAAATTTTTTACTGTTATACCCCAACCCTATTTTGTCCCATAAGCCCCATGGTTTTTATTACACAATTTTGCGTACTGTAATAATTTTTAGGCATGCATATGCCATGTTACAGCAGAACTGACTAAACATGTAAAGCATTTTCATAATTGCTAATCCATATCTACGTGAAAAAAGTTACTGACTAGAGCATAGTATTGCATAGTTCTTTTTGTCTTTAGCCTTGCATACAATCAAAACAGAGTTTTTCAAAGTTACTTAAGTCAGCTTCTTTCTTCCTCACTCCCTTCTATGTGGCTAATTCATTTGTAATACAGTCAGATTCATTTGTCAGTCTGAATTCCATCTGGGATTCCCTCTATATCCTGATTATTTTAAAATTATATCTGGTAAAATCTACTCTTTGTGGTATATAGTTCTATTGGTTGTGAAAAATGCATAAAATTATGTGTCCACTATCACTGCTCCTTATAGAACAGATAATTACCCTAAAGATTCTCTCACGTTACGCCTTAATAGGGAACTCCTACTCCTATGTCCAACCTCTGGCAACCACTGATCTGTTTTCTGTTCCTATGGTTTTACCTTTTACAGGATATCATATAAATGGAATCATAGCCTTTTGGTCTGGCTTTTTTCACTTGGCAAATGCATTTAACATTCATTTACTGCTGAGTAGTATTCCATTATAGAGATGTAAAGATGATCTACTTCAGGTTATATTTGTTGTTAGAATTATGTGGTCAGCTCCTGGAAATGGTAGATTTGGCTGGGTCTTTACAGTGCTTTCAAAGTCATGGTTTAGAAATTGTTCCACTATTCTGAGTCCTTTGGATAGGCAAAATGCCCTTCTAATGCATACACAGGGCAGAGGTTATTAACCCCACTTTCCACATGAGAAGATTATGGCTGAGAAACTAACAGACCTGCCCATAGAAACAGCAAATTAATGGAGACCCAGGACTTTAATCTCACATGTTCCGATTCACAATCCACTATTGGGAAACATGTAGAGAAGAATGGCTATGACTAGAAGGCTGGAAAATAGAACCTATTTCTGAAATAGTTGGTCTGAAGAAGAGAGAGCTTAACAAATCCTTTGGAAACTGAAAGTATATAAAGGGTTTCCAACTGAAGTTAAAAAAGAACAGATTGTCTTTAAGAGACAGCATGGAGAGAGTGATCAATTAGACCTAAAATGTGAAATGGGTTACTAGGAGGCCTGGAATTATTCCAGTATAATGTTGAATGGAAGTGGTGATAGTGTATGTCCATGTTTCATTCCCTGACATCAGTGAGAAAGTGTTCATATTTTATTATTAAATACAAAATAAGGAGTAGTTCGTTTTCAGATAATGTTTATCACATTAAAGAAGTGACTTTCTATTCCTAGTTTGTTGAGTGTTGTCATCATGAATGGGTGTAGAATTTTTTTCAAATGCTTTTTCTGTATCTATTGAGACTATTATATTTTCCCCCTTTATTTTGTTAATGTGCACTGATTTTTGAATGCTGAATTCCTGGGATAAGCAATATTGGTCATGATGTAGTATCCTTTTTATATATTGCTGGATTCAATTTTCTAAAATGTGTTTAGGATTTTTGCATCTATCATTTAAGAAACTGACCTGAGGTGGGGTGTGGTAGCTAATGCCTGTGATCCCAGCACTTTGGAAGGCCGAGGTGAGCAGATCACCCGAGGTCAGGAGTTCAAGACCACCCTTGCCAACATGGTGAAACCCCATCTCTACTAAAAATACAAAAATTGGCTGGGCGTGGTGATGCACACCTGTAGTCTGAGCTACTTAGGAGGTGGAGGCCAGAGAATCGCTGGAACCCAGGAGGTGAGCAGAGATCATCCACTGCACTACAGCCTGGATGACAGAGTGAGACTCTGTCTCAAAAAAAAAAAAAAAGATACTGACACTGACTTGTATTTTTCTTTTTAGTTTTTGGAATCAGAGTCATGCTGGCCTCATAAAATCAATGTAATGTCAAAAGAAGATCACCATCATTTCTTTCTTATATATTTGGAACAATATACTGGTAAAGCCATTTCAAGCCATTTCCTTCGTAAGAAAGTATTTAAGATTTCATTTCTTTAGTAGGTTTAAGACTTTTTAAGATAGTCTAAATAGGATTTTTCAGACTATTTTTGGTGGGGACAATTTTGTACTTGATCTTAGCCAAAAGGTTGAGAAGTAATGAAAGGCGGAAAAGTAATTTTGGTAGCTGTACTTTTCAAGGAATTGGTCCATTTTATATAAATTGTCAAATCTATTGGCCTAAAGTTGTTCACAATGTCCTTTCTATTGTGTTTTAATGTCTGAAGGATTTGCAGTGATGCCCAGTTTCGAATGATCGATATTGGTAATTTGTGTTCTTTCTTGATCCATCTTGCTAGGTGTTCAGCAATTGTATTAATCTTTCCAAGGAAGTAACTTCTGGCTTTGTTGATTTTCTGGGTTGTTGTTGCTGTTTTCAGACAGGGTCTTGCTCTGTCCCCCAGGCTGAAGTGTAGTGGTGTGATCTTGGCTCATTGTAACCTCCACCTTCCAAGGTCAAGTGATTCTCGTGCCTCAGCCTCCCCAGTAGTTGTGATTACAGGCATGTGTCACCATACCCGGCTAATTTTTGTATTTTTAGTTGAGATGGGGCTTCACCATGTTGGCCAGGCTTGTCTTGAACTCCTGACCTCAGGTGATCGACTCGCTTTGGCCTCCCAAAGTGCTGGGATTACAGGCATAAGCCATTGTTCCCAGCCTGATTTTCTGTGTTGATGTTGTTTTTCATTTCATTGTTTTATATTCTTATCTTTGTTATATTCTTCCTTCTACTATCTTTAATTTGCTGTTTTTCCCCTAGACTCAAGTTGGAAGCTTAGATATCAATTTTCAACCCTTAATCTTTTCTAATATATGCATTTAAAGCTATGTCTTTTCCTTTATTTTAGTTGCATCTAACAAGTTTTGATGTCATATTTCATTTTTGTTAAGTTCAATCTATTCCATCATTTTCTTTTTTTTCTTCTTTTTTTCTGTTTTTTCGAGATGGAGTCTCGCTCTGTTGCCCAGGCTGGAGTGCAGTGGTGTGATCTCGGCTCACTGCAACCTCCGCCTCCCGGGTTCAAGCGATTCTTCTGCCTCAGCCTCCTGAGTAGCTGGGATTACAGGCGCCTGCGAACATGCCTGGCTAATTTTTGTGTTTTTAGTAGAGACAGAGTTTCACAATATTGGCTAGGCTTGGTCTCGAACTCCTGACCTTGTGATCCGCCTGCCTTCGCCTCCCAAAGTGCTGGGATTATAGGCATGAGCCACCCCGTCCAGTCTATTCCATCGTTTTCATTTTTTTTTTCTTAGACTGATGGGTTATTTAGAAATGTTTCTTTTAGATTTCCAACAGAGAGAGTTTCCTAATCATCTTTCTGTTGTTTTCTCATTTAATTATACTTTGTTTGGATAACATACCTCAAACGATTTCAACCCTTTGAAATTTGTCGAGACTTGCTTTTTGGCCCAGCATATAATCTATTTTGGTATATGTTAAAAGTGGACTTGAAAAGAATGTGTATTGTAATATATATAAAATATATATTACATTATATATATATATAATCAGTTAGGGGTGGACTGAAGTTTAAAGCTTGGGAAATCTTGTGAAAACAAATAATGAATGTGTAGGTGAGGTATAGTACACAACTTATTCTGATCAGGAGACATCGTGTCAAGATAATTGTACAAGATAATTTCTAGATTCACATTTGTCCTTTAGTAAAAGCAAACCACAATAAGACATACGTTGGGAACAGGGAGACTGGACTGGCATTCTTAATTAGATCAGGCACTTGGGAGGAGAAATCGTATATATCATCATAAGTATTTGGGAACCATAACAAACCTGTCTCCTCAACCTGAACCACTACTACTATATTTCTTCAGTGACTCCACAGGCCTGTATCAAAGTCTCAACTCACTGCCAGTAGGGCTTTGCATTGCATCCTTAGAATAAGCTTTTGCTGACTACGAGGCATGATTTAAATGGAATGCTGCCAAAAGTGAAGACTTTTAAGATCCATCTTTACCACAGATTCTCTGGTATCTCCAGCTAATTGTTTAATTTCCTTCCAGGAAATAATCCTAAACTCAGTTTCTCCTATTTCTGTGGCCTAAGTTCTGGCTCAAAATGTACACTAGAGAATCTCCTAAAGTTTTGCCATTTTGTTTAATGTGCCTGAGGATCAGCTCCAATTGCCTTTTATCTTGGCTGATCTCAAAACTTTCATCTCTGAGAATTCCTTATCTATAAGAACTAATCTCTGAGACAAAAGTAATGCATGACTGATTGCTACATTAAACCAACGAAGGAACCAAGCAAAGACTGCCTGCTAAAGAGTAAGTATTCAATCCTAGTTTTGATGTGTACCATGGAAAAGACAAAAAATATTTCTAATTCCAGCACATATCTTGTTAAATGGCAGTTTTTTCTTTTTTCCAGAGTCTTGCTCTGTCCCCAGGCTGGAGTGCCATGGCAGTCTCAGCTCACTGTAACCTCTACCACCTGGGTTCAAGCCATTTTCCTGCCTCAGCCTCTTGCGTAGTTGGGACTACAGGCACATGCCACCATACTCAGCTAATTTTTCTATTTTTAGTGGAGATGGGGTTTCACCATGTGATCTCCTGACCTCGTGATCTGCTCGCCTTGGCCTCCCAAAGTGCTGGGATTACAGGCGTGAACCACCGTGCCCAGCCAGTGGCAGCTTTTATCTACTGCATTTGGATAAATTAAAATGACCTTTCCAGTTGTGGGTTGAGGAGACCATAATATATAAAGATGTAATATATAATATATAAAAACATAGATAATCCTCTGCCTTGCAAGTTAAACTGCATTTCTGCTGGCAGAGGACCCACACTGGGCTTTGTTCTGAAACTCTCAGGAGGTTTGCCTTGTTTGTCATAACCACTAATAATTTAGATGACACGATGAATACTTTATACCAAAGTCAAAACTATAGCACTGGAGATAAGTAAAATTCTTCCTTGCAATGACCTACAAAAAGCCTTTTTTCTATCTTCCTGTTTTTGTGATAAATGTTTAACTCATGTTATAAAATAAATAGTTTTAAGAAACCAAATCACCAAGATTACTTGTAGCCCTAACGTTTGATGATTCTCTATACAGAGACTTCAACTTCAAGAATGCTTTTAGCAACATCCAAAAATGATAATCTTCAATGGATACCCAAAAGAGGTTTTTTCTCTTCACAGCCAGAAAGAGAGATTCAGAAGCTGTGAGTTTCCTCAGTTAGAAAGGTTTGAGTATCTTCTCACTGTAAGTAAAGTCGTCTTTAATACAAACCCAACTTCCCCTTAAATTTCCTCCCCAGACCAAAATCTGTCCTGAGCTCTAAATCCCAAGGCCAATCTCCATTAGATATTTTTTCTAAATGTTCCCCTCCCAGAGTATAAGCTGATAATGACCAAGAGTTCTCCCAAGAATCTTTGCATAGACGGTTCTCCAAGATCAAAACACTCTAATATTAAAATAAATGACTCTCTAATGGTAGAATTTCTGGTGTTATAGCAGAATTTCATTTAATAAATATTTATTGAGCCCTATTATATGCCAGGCAAAAATTGAGGAGGTATGGATAAAGAATGAACAAGTCAGACAACTTATCTCTCTGCATTGAACTTAGATTCCATTTAGGGAGACAAACAATAAGCAGTATAGACTATGTCAAGTAGTCAACACACAGGTTAAGGGGTAAACAGTATTGAAAGTTGCTATTTTTGAAAGAGTATGGTCTCTGAAGGGGTAACACTTGAGCAAGTTGGGGAGCAAGGCATATGAATATCTGAGACAAGAGTGTTCTATGGAAAGGAAAGGGCAAATACAAAGGTCCAGAGGCAGGAAAGTACAAGATGTTATAGAGACATAGTAGGGTTAGAATACATTGAGCTATGAGGCAGAGTGGCAGGAGAGGTGGCCAGGAAGGTACCCTAAGGGCCAGATTATCTATGGCCTTGTGGATCATGGTAGGGATTTGGAATTTTATTTTAAACCCATTTAAATGGGAAGTGCAAGGAGACTGACCTGAACTGACTTATGTTATAATACTCTAGCTGCAGTGTGGCTATTGGATTTATTAGGAGGGCAAGAGTTAAACCAGAGAGGACACTCAGGAAGCTATTGCAGTGGTTCAAGTGAGACATGAGATAACTTAAAACTAGGGTGATACTAGTGGCCTAATTTATTGTTGGGAAGGGATACAGCACAAATCACACTACTTTCAGCCTACTGTGGTTTGAATGTGTCCCCTCCGAAATTCAGGTGTTGAAATTTAATGGCCAATATGATAGCATAAGAGGTGGAACCTTTAATAGCTTATTAGACCCAGAGGGCTCCTCCCTCATAAATGGGATTACAGACAGCCCTTATGGCCCTTATAAAAGAGGTTTCCATGTAGCACTAGCTTTTCTTGCCCTTCCACTTTCCTTCCTGTGAAGACACAGTTTCTCCCCTCTGGAGGATACAGCAACAAGGTATCATCTTGCAATCAGAGAGCAGCCCTCACCAGAAAACGGAACCTGCCGGAGCCTTGACTTCAGACTTCCCAACCTCCAGAAATGTGAGAAAATAAATTTTTGACCTTTGTTTAAGTTATCCAGTCTGCATGAGGTATTTTGTTACAGCAGCATACACAGACTAAGACATCTTCCACTACATAATCCCTGAATAAGAGATAATTCCCAAACTGACAATGCTCTATGGTACTACTCCTGGCTTCTGTTCACTTGATTCCTACCGTTAAAATCCTATTTATTCTTGAAGAGTAAGTTCATATATCACCTTTTGGAATAGATAATTTTTTCCTCTGTGGTCCCACATATTATATATCCCTATTAGTATAGTTATTGCATTTTGCCTTATATAGTTATAATTGATCATGTTTCTGACCTACTTCTTTTACTGTAAAATTCTCAGGGACAGACAGTAATACATTTCCTTATTTCCACAATATATAGTAACCCTTAGGAATTTAATAAATACTTTGCAGAATAAATGAGGTGAGCTGCTTTCCTTAGGTCACTAATACAATGGCATGTCAGAGTTAATTCTTTTGTAAAAGCCAATTCCCATAGCACTAAAGTTTTAATAAGTGTTTATACAGCTCTTAATTAACCCTGATTTGGAGTAGATTTTTAAAAGGATGGCACTTTCCAATTTTCCCTTAAGAGTTTATGATTCACTGACTTTGTACTTTCCCTCAATGTATCTGTTTACATGGGTAGCTTAATGATTTATTTACATTACTAACGTACTGGGCTCATTAATTTAGGCATCATTTCATTGGAAATACATAATTTCAAGAAACATAAACCTTTAACAAGTCAGAATAATTTTTCTAAATGTATCTTTCATTTTAATTATTAAAGTACTATATATTCATTGAAAAATTCAAATGTAGAAACAAAATAAAAAGTGAAAGTCCCTTAAAGACACTAATACTTGTTCCAAGAGGCATCAAGTGTTAAGTTTGGTGTGTATCCTTCCAAGACTTTATAGATGATATATGCATTCATAAATATATATGACACACATTTTATAAGAATATGTGTGTGTGTCTGTGTGTATTCTTTTGTTCTTTCATACATTAACTAAAGACCTATTATGTGCTAGGCGCATAATACAAAGGTAAGCAAAATCAGACACAGTATCTGTCCTTGTGGAGCTTATAGTCTAGGATATTTGTGGATACGCACACACATATGTTTTAAAAATAAAAACAGAATCAGAAAAAGCCAGCAAAAGTACAGCACTTCAAGGGGAGGAGCACACCCTGAAGTGCAAATCCTTTATCTACAATAATAAGAACAGAATTTTTAGAGGCTGGTAAAGGGAACTTGTCTGGACTTAGTTTGGTTTTGAGAAGCAGAGAAGAAAGGGCTGAAGAGTGAGCAACAGATCAGTGAAGCAGTGGGGAGGAAAAGAGTTTTTGTTATGAGAAACCCATAGCTGCCAATATCCACTGGCTGAGAAAATGTAGAGCCTATAAGAACTCACATACACAACAAATTTAGATCTTAAGTAAAATTTTCTATTATTCTTGATCATGGTCCTGATCTCCTCTCCACATGTATTATCTGCAAATAGAAGATCTAAAAATACCTCATTGCAATTAAAGATGTCATCAAGCAAAGCCAAACAAAGCAAAACAAACAGCTCCAGCAGTTTATACACAAAGATACTACATGAAAATGGCGTGGACAAAATAAAAAAAAAATGGCAGATGAAGAATTCTCACCAGAGAAATGTTGCTATACATAGACTAAAATTGTAAATATAGATATCAGTATGAATTCAGTAATGTTAAGTAATCATTTCTATAAAACAAGAATATAAAGTAGAAATGCTAGAACTCATGGAAGAATTGGTAGACAATAAAAGGAAATGGATTATGAGCTATTTCAGAAATATAGAAGGAAACAGAAGCCACCACAGAAATAAAGGTAAAACCAGAAGCAGCAAAAGGAAGTGGAAGCAGCAAAAGGGAAAACAGACACCACTGAATAAACTGTAAGAGACAGAAAATAGGAAAAACCAAGCAATCAAAATGAAATGCAAATTGAAATTGATTGTAACATCTTCCTGGTCTCCTCATCAGTTAATGAATTCAGTAAAATCCCTGATGTGTTCATTTAATGTTCACAAAGTATCATGGTTATATCTTTTTTTTTTCCCCTTGAGATGGGGTTTCCCTCTGTTACCCAGGTTGGAGTGCAGTGGCAGGATCTCTGCTCACTGCAATCTCTGCCTCCCAGGTTCAAGCAATTCTCCTGCCTCACCCTCCCAATTAGCTGGGATTACAGGTGCCCACCACCACGCCCAGCTAACTTTTTTATTTTTAGTAGAGATGGGGTTTTACCATATTGGCCAAGCTGGTCTCCAACTCCTAACCTCAGGTGATCTGCCCGCCTTGGCCTCCCAAAGTGCTGGGATTACAGGCATACGAAAAGGTGTTTCACATCACTGATCATCAGAGAAATGCAAATCAAAACTACAATGAGATATCATCTCATCCCAGTTAAAACGGCTTATATTCAAAAGACAGGCAAAATCAGATGCTGGCAATGATGTGGAAAAGGGAACCCTTGTACACTGCTGGTGGGAACATAAATTAGTACAACCACTATGAAGTAGAATCAGCAATCCCACTCCTAGGTATATACTCAAAAGAAAGGAAATCAGTATACTGAAGAGATATCTGCACTCCCATATGTATTGTACCACTATTCACAATAGTCAAGTTTTGGAAACAACTTCACTGTTCATCAACAGATGAATGGATAGAGAAAATGTGGTACATATACAAATGGAGCACTTTTAAGCCATTAAAAAGAATGAGATCTAGTCATTTGCAACAATATGAATGTGACTGGAGATCACTGTGTTAAGTGAAATAAGCCAGGCACAGAAAGACAAACCTTGCATGTTCTCACTTGTTTGTGGAAGCTAAAACTTAAGCCAACTTACCTCATGAAAATAGAAGGTAGAATGAGGGTTACCAGAAGCTGGAAAAGGTAGTCGGGGAGAATGTGGAGATGGGTAATGAAGATGGAAATGGGTAATGGGTAAAAAATATAGAAAGAATGAACAGACCGAGTGTTTGCCAGCAGAACAGGGTGACCACAATCAGTATTAACTTAATTGTACATTTAAAAATATCTAAAAGAGTATAATTGGATTGTTTGTAACCCAAAGGATAAATGTTTGATGTAGTGGCTACCTCATATACCCTAATATAATTGTGCATGGCATGCCTGTATCAAAATATCTCATGTAACTGATAAATATATATACCTATAATGTACCTACAAAAGTTAAAAACATTTAAGAAATTTTTATTTAAAAGAGCTATGCCATTTTTGGTGATTTATTTGTGTATAAGTATAAAACAAGCACACATTTTAGTTTACTTGGGTCTGTTTTTCCTAAATGTATACAGATTTACTTACCAAATAAGATTTATAATAAGACTCATCAAATGTTACTTATAATATTTAAGATTATAAAAAATGTAAATTTGTGTTCAACTGAAATTGAATCCCTGTTGACTTTTATTTCAGTAGTAATTACACTGTGTGGTATGTTAGATTTAAGATAATTTCCAATATAGCTTTAACTTAAAACACTGCATTGATATTGAGTTCATTAATGGATAATCATTGGATAACTACATAAATTTTAATTAAAACAGAGTGCTTAAATATTGGTTACTAAGCATAGTTTTTTTTTTGAGACAGGGTCTCTCTCTGTCACCCAGGTTGGAGTGAGGTGGCACAATCATGGCTCACTGCAGCTACAACCTTTCAGGCTGAGTCAATCCTCGTACCATAGCCTTCTGAGTAGCTGGGACTACAAGCATGTACTATTCCTGGCTAATTTGTTAAAAATATTATGCAGCCATCAAAAACGATGAGTTCGTGCCCTTTGTAGGGACATGGATGAACCTGGAAACCATCATTCTCAGCAAACTGACACAAGAACAGAAAATCAAACACCGCATGTTCTAACTCATAGGTGGGTGTTGAACACTGAGAACACATGGACACAGGGAGGGGAGCATCACACACTGGGGTCTGTCCGGGGGAAAGAGGGGAGGGACAGTGGGGGGTGAGGAGTTGGGGAGAGATAGAATGGGGAGAAATGCCAGTTATAGATGATGGGGAGGAAGGCAGCAAATCACACTGCCATGTGTGTACCTATGCAACAATCTTGCATGTTCTTCACATGTACCCCAAAACCTAAAATGCAATAAAGAAAAAAATTTACAGAGACAGAGTCTTACTATGTTGCCCAGCCTTGTCTTGAACTCCTGGGCTCAAGCAATCCTCCCACGTTGGCCTCACTAAGTATAGTTTTAAGTTTATATATTGTTGCTTTTTTTTTTTTTTTTTTTTTTGGAGATGGAATCTCTCTCGGTCGCCCAGGCTGGAGTGCAGTGGTGTGATCTCAGCTCACTGCAACCTCCACCTCCCAGGTTCAAAAGATTCTCCTGCCTGAGCCTCCCGAGTAGCTGAGATTACAGATGTGTAACACCACACCCAGCTAATTTTTGTAATTTTAGTAGAGACGGGGAGTCACCGTGTTGGCCAGGCTGTTCTTGATCTCCTGACCTCATGATTCACTTGCCTCACAATCCCAAAGTGCTAGGATTACAGGTGTGAGACACTATGCCCAGCCCCATATACTATTGCTTATTTTTATATGCTCTAAAGAGGCAGTATCTTTGGGTCATGTTAATGGTTGTGTTCATTTTCTTCTTTAAAAGGGATGGGTGTGTACATAGAAAGTGCTACATGTGCTGATGAGCTCTGTTAATTTGCTATAATGTTTGTGAGGGATAGTTTTCAATTGCACCCCTCAAATTTTCTCTTTGAAATATAAATTATTTTGGTTAAAAGTTACAATTAAAACAAGTGGTTGAGATTATATTATGAGCAATAGTGACAAATTGGTACATGCTTCTGTTTTTAAAGGGAAAAGCAGTTTGTTCCTAAGATAGTAGTTCTCAAACTTTCTGTTCTCAGGACCTCTTCATACTCTAGAAATATTACTAGGGATTCCAAAGAGGTTTTCCATGTGTATGTTGTAACTATCAATACTTGCTATATTATAAATTAAAACAGAAAACTTCAATATATTTATTGATTGAATTTATTTGAGATGAAGCTGTTCATGTTGTCAATTTTAATAAAAATAATTTTATCTTGAAAATAAGATTACTTCACATTTTTGCAAAGTTCCTTAATTGCCTAACTTAATAGAAATAATTAGACTCTACTATCTGCTTCTGCATTCAATCTATTACAGTATCACACATCAGTGTCTCTGGAAAACTACACATCTTAGTATTATTATGAAAATAGTTTTGACCTGGCGGATGCTCTGAAAAATTGTCAGCTTGTTCCAGAACATCAAAGAGAATAATGAAGGACAAACTTGGAAAGTGAAATTGTTTTGCCCTGGTTTAAACCTGCGTCTGAAATAAAGCTATGCAATGTGCTAAAATTGAAGCAACGTTATCTACATTTTGATGGGCTTGCTTCCTTAGTTTACCAATTCATAACCTTCACCATAATACAAAACTTATTCTTTATCTTCTGTGTAATCTACCTAAATACCAGATTCTGTGTTTTACAAGAATTCTCTGAGCTTTATGTTGTCTTTTTATTTTAATTTTTTATTATTTAATGGAAAACTAACAAAGAACAAAGGTTACTGACTTGTCAAAGAGCTGAAGTTATTTAGAATTGTGGTGCCTCCTATGTTTGTTTATTTATTTATTTAATTTTGAGATGGAATCTCACTCTGTCTCCCAGGCTAGAGTGCAGTGGCACGATCTCAGCTCACTGCAACCTCCGCCTCCCAGGTTCAAGTGATTCTCCTACGTCAGCCTGCCGAGTAGCGGGGATTTCAGGGGTGTGCCACCACACCCAGCTAATTTTTGCCTTTTCTGTAGAGACAGGGTTTCACCATGTTGGCCAGGTTGGTCTTGAACTCCTGACCTCAGGTGATCAGCCCACCTTGGCCTCCAGAGTGATGGGATTACAGGCATGAACCACCGGACCCAGCCCTATGTTTATTTTTAAATGTTTGTTACATTTTTAGATAGGTAACCAAGTATTGTTTATTGGGCATTCATGATCCTATTTATTTTTATTTGTATAAATTTAAAGGACACAAGTTCAGTTTTGTTACATGGATATATTAAGTAGTAGTGAAATCTGGGCATTTATTGTAACACACTCAAATAATGTACATTGTACCCAAAATTTCTCATTCTTTAACCCCCTCCCCACTATCTCACTCTTCCTAGTCTCCAATGTCTATTATTCCACACTCTATGTTCATGTGCATACTTTATTTAGCTCCCATTTATGAGTGAGAACATACAGTATTTGACTTTCTGGTTCTGAGTTCTTTCACTTAAGATAATGGCCTCCAGTTTCATCCACGTTACTGCAAATGACCTGATTTCATTATACTTTTATGGCTGAGTACTATTTCATTGTGTATATCTTCATTCCACATTTTCTTTGTCCAATCATTCATTGACATACATGTAGGTTGATTCCATATCATTGCAACTGTGAATAGTGCTTTGATAAACATATGAGTGCTGGTATCTTTTTAACATATGATTTCTTTTTCTTTGGGTAGATACCCAGTAGTGGGGTTGCTGGATTGGAAAGTCATCAGAGAAATGCAAATTAAAACTACAATGAGATATCATCTTACACCACTCAGGATGGCCATTATTAAAATGTCAAAAAATAACAGATGTTGGCAAAGATTCAGAGAAAAGGGAATGCTTTACACTGTTGGTGGAAATGTCAATCAGTAGAGCCTCCATGGACAACAGTGTGAAGATTTCTCAATGATCTAAAGATAGAACTACCAGATCCTATTTTAATCAATTGCCCAATTTGCCTCTAACAACTCTTGATTTTATCTTCCAAAAACTGAATCACAAATAGAGATTATAATGAACTACTGTACATCAAAAATTAGATAAATTAGATAAAATGACAAATTCCTAAAAGCACATAAATTATT
Organism: Saimiri boliviensis; assembly: GCF_048565385.1. Classification (NCBI taxonomy): domain Eukaryota; kingdom Metazoa; phylum Chordata; class Mammalia; order Primates; family Cebidae; genus Saimiri; species Saimiri boliviensis. Next base: position 59,648,649 of record NC_133470.1, read on the forward strand.
AAATTGACTTTAGAAGAAACAGAAAATCTCAGCAAACCTATAACAAGTAAAGAGATTAAATCAGTAATTTAAAACCTCCCAATAAACAAAAGTCAGGACCAGATGGCCTCACTGGTGAATCCTTCCAAACATTTAAAGAATAAACACAAGTTCTCTTCAAACTCTTCCAAATAATGGAAGAGGAGAAAATACTTCCTAATTTCTTCTATGAAGCCAGCATTACCGTGATACTAAAGCCAAATGTAGACATCATAAGAAAAGAAAATTATAAACCAATAGTCTTTATGAATATCGATTGAAAAAAACTCCAACAAAATACTAGCAAACCAAATCTTATAGCATATTAAAGGATTATACCCTCTGATTAGATGTGATTTATCCTAAGAAAAAAAAAGTGGTTCAACATAAGCAAATCAATTAATGTAATATACCACATTAATAGAAAAAAGGAAAAATATCATATTAATTGATGCAGAAAAATCATGTGATAAAATCCAAAATATATTCAAGATAAACTAGAAATATAAGGGAATATCCTCAACCTGAGAAAGGGCATTTAGAAAATCTCCACAGTTAAGATTATACTCAATGTTGAAAGCTTTCCCCTAAGATCAGGAACAAGAGAAGGATGCCCTCTCTCACTACTGCTATTCAACATTGTATAGGAAGTTCTAGCCAGATAAATTAGGCAACAAAAAGAAAAAAAAGGCATTCGAATTGTAAAGAAAAAAGTGTAACTCTCACAGTTCATAGATGACATGACCCTATGTATAGAAAATCCCAAAGAAACCACAAGAAAGTTACAAATTTGGCAAAGTTGCAGGCACAACATCACCACGAAAAAATCAATTGTGTTTCTATACATCAGCAATGAACAATCTAAAAAGGAAATTAAGAAAACAATTCATTTACAATAGTATTCAAAAGAATAAATTTAGCCAAGGAGGTGGAAGGCTTGTACAATGATTACTATAAAACACCAATGAAGCCAGGCATGGTGGCTCACACCTGTAATCCCAACACTTTGGGAGGCTGAGGCAGGTGGATCACGAGGTCAGGAGTTCGAGACCAGCCTGACCAACATGGTGAAACCCCATCTCTACTACAAATACAAAAATTAGCTGGGCGTGGTGGCATGCGCCTGTAATCCCAGCTACTAAGAAGGCTGAGGCAGCAGAATCTCTTGAACTTGGGAGGTGGAGGTTGCAGTGAGCTGAGATTATGCCACTGCACTCCAGCCTGGATGACAGAGTGAGACAAAACAAAAACAAAAACAAAAAAACACCAATGAAAGACATTAAAGAAGACCTAAATAAATGAAGATAGCCCACATTTATGGATTAGAAGACCTAATATAATTAAGATGTCAACACTTCAAAGTTTATATTACCCTAAGCAATCCCTGTCAAAATTCCACCAGTCTCTTTTTATAGAAATGAAAAAGTCAATTCTCAAATTTATATGGAATTGTAAGGTGCTCCAAAAGTTCAAAACAATCTTGAAAAAGAAAAAAGTTAGAGGGCCAACACTTCTGTTTCAAAGCTTATTACAAAGCTATAGTAATAAAAACAGCATGGTACTACCATAAGGATAGATATATAGACCAAAAGAATAGAATTGAGAGTGAAGAAACAAACCCATACATCTATGGCAGACTGATTTTCAACAAGGATGTCAAGACCATTACATGGGCCAAAGAATAGTCTCTTCAGGCCGGGCGTGGTGGCTCATATCTGTAATCCCAGCACTTTGGGAGGCCAAGGCAGGTGGATTACCCGACATCAGGAGTTTAAGAACAGCCTGACCAACATGGTGAAACCTCACCTCTACTAAAAATACAAAATTATCCAGGCATAGTGGCACATGCCTGTAATCCCAGCTACTTGAGAGGCTGAGATAGTAGAATCACTTGAACCTGGGAGGTGGAGGTTGTAGTGAGCCAAGACTGTGCCATCGCACCCCAGCCTGGGCAATGAGTGAAACTCCATCTCAAAACAAACAAAACAAACAAAAAAGAACAGTTTCTTCAACAAATGATATGGTGGCAACTGGATTTCCACAGGCTAAAGAATGAAGTTGGATGCCTACTACACAATTCAGTACAAAAATGAACTCAAAATGGATCAATGACCCAAACATATAAGCTAAAACCATAAAACTCTTAGAAGAATATATAGGAATAAATCTTCATGACTTTGGATTTGTCAATGGATTCTTTGATGTGACATCAAAAGCACAAGCAACAAAAGGTAGATAAACTGGACTTCATCAAAGTTAAAAACTTTTGTACATCAAAGGACATTTTCAAAAAAGTGAAAAGAAAACATACAGGATTTGCAAATCATATACTTGATAAGGGTTTAATATACAGAATATATAAAGAAATTCTAAAACTCAACACCAAAAAACAACCCAATTTTAAATATGGGCAAAGAACTTGAATAAACAAGTCCCTTCCCTCCCTCAAAGACGAAATACAAATAATCAGTAAGCACATGAAAAGATGCTCAACATCTTTAGTCATCAGAGAAATGCTAATGAAAACCATGAGATACTATTTCACTACTAGAATGGCTATAATAAAAAATGAAAAACAACAAGAGTTTGCAAGGAGGTGGAGAAATTAAGATACATTTACTGGTGGGAATGTAAAATGGTGAGAATGGACTAATACAGTAAATTGGTACCAGTAGAGTGAGGTACTGCTATAAAGATACCCAAAAATGTGGAAGTGACTTTGGAACTGGGTAACAGGTAAGAGACTGGAACACTTTGGAGGGTTTAGAAGACAGGAAGATCTGGGAAAGCCTGGAACTTCCTAGACACTTGTTGAATGGTTTTGGCCAAAATGGTTACAGTGATATGAACAATGAAGCCCAGGCTGACAGTCTCACATGAAAATTAGGAACTTCTTGGGAACTGGAGCAAAGGTCACTCTTGCTATGCTTTAACAAAGAGACTGGTGGCATTTTGCCTCTGCCCTAGAGATCTGTGGAGTTATGAACTTGAGAGAGATGATCTGAAATTGGAACTTATGTTGAAAACAGAAGCAGAGCATAAAAGTTTGGAAAATTTTCAGCCTGACAATGTGACTGAAAAGAAAAACCCATTTTCTGGGGAGAAATTCCAAGCTGGCTGCAGAAATTTACATTAGTAAAGAGGAGACAAATGTTAATCACAAAGACAATAGGAAAAATGTCTCCAGGGCATGTCAGAGAGACCTTCAAGGCAGCTCCTCCCATCACAGGTCCAGAGGCCTAGGAAGTAAAAATGGTTTCCTGGGCCAGGACCAGGGCTTCACTGCTTTGTGCAGTCTTGGGACTGTGACTTAGCCACATCCCAGCCATGACTAAAAGGGGTCACCATACAGCTCAGGCCATTGCTTCAGAGGTGCAAGCCCCAAGCCTTGGTGGCTTCCATGTGGTATTTGTGCCTATAGGTGCACAGAAGTCAAAAATTGAGGTTTGGGGACTTCTACCTGGATTTCAGAGGATGTATGGAAATGAATAGGTGTCCATTGAGAAGTTTGTTGCAGGGGTGGAGTCCTCATGTAGAAACTCTGCTAGGGCAGTGAGAAAGGGAAATGTGGGGTTGGAGCACCCACAGAGTCCCCACTGGGGCACTGCCTAGTGGAGCTGTGAGGGTGACCATTCTCTAGACCCCAGAATGGTAGATCCACTGACAACTTGCACTGTGCACACAGAAAAGCCACAGACACTGAACGCCAGCCTGTGAAAGCAATCAGGAGCAGGACTGTACCCTACAAAGCCATAGGGGCAGAGCTGCCCAAGACAATGGAAACCCACCTCTTGCATCAGCATGACCTGGGTGTGAGACATGGAGTCAAAGGAGATCATTTTGGAGCTTTAAGGTTTGATGCCCTGCTGGATTTCAGACTTGCATGGGGCCTGCAGCCCCTTTGTTTTGACCAATTTCTCCTATTTGGAATGGGTATACTTACCCAATATCTGTACCCTCATTTCATCTAGGAGGTAACTAACTTGCTTTTGCTTTTACAGGTTCACTGGTGGAAGGGACTTGCCTTGTCTCAGATGAGACTTTGAACATGGACATATGGGTTAATGCTGGAATGAATTAAGACTTTGGGGGACTATGGGATGGCATGATTGGTTTTAAAATGTGAAAGGTACATGAGATTTGGGAAGGTCTGGGATGGAATGATATGATTAGGCTTTGTGTCCCCTCCCAAATCTCATCTTGAATTGTAATCCCCATAATCTCCATGTGTCAAGGGAGAGACTAGTTAAAGGTGATTGAATCAGGAGGACAATTCCCTCATGCCCTTCTTATGACAGTCAGTTCTCATGAGATCTGATGGTTTTATAAGGGGCTCTTCTCCTTTACTCAGCACTTCCTTCCTGTTACCTTGTGAAGAAGGTGCCTTGCTTCTCCTTTGCCTTCTGCCATGATTATAAGTCTCCTGAGGCCTCCCCAGCCATGCTGACTTGTGAGTCAATTAAAACTCTTTCTTTTATAAATTACCCAGTCTCAAGCAGTTCTTTATATCAGTATGAAAATGGACTAATACATCATGTAATGGAAGGAAATTTTGACACATCCTATGGCAGGGATGAATCGTGAATACATTATGCTAAGTGAAATAAGCCAGTTACAAATATTGTATGATTCACTTAAAGGAAATATCTAGGGCTGGGCATGGTGGTTCACAATTGTAATCCCAGCACTTAAGGAGGTCGAGGTGAGAGGACAGCTAGAGCGCAGGGTTGAAGGCTGCAGTGAGCTATGATTTGCCACTGCACTCCATCTTAAGCAATAGAGCAAAACCCCAACTCAAAAAAAAAAAAAAAAAAAGAAAAGAAAAAGAAATCTAGAATATGCAAATTCATAGAGGCAGTAAGCATATGAGAGGTTACCAGGGGCTGGAGAAAGGGGAAATCAGGAAGTTATTCTTTAGTGGGTACAGAGTTTTTATTTAGGATGATGAAAAAATTTTGAAAATAGATAGTAGTTATGGTTGTACACTTAAAAATAGTTAAAATAGCACATTTTATGTTATATATATTTTACCACAAAACTTTCATGAAATGTACTGTTCTCCATTAAAGAATTTTACCTTCCTTCATTCTGATATTGGTCACCTTAACTACAGCCATTAAATCTCTATAATGTATAGACAGTTAAAAAAAAAATCTGAAGATTGCCTGAAGTCTATATATAGAATATATAGATACACAGATATATCTCTCTGTATATAGTCTAGCTGTGTGTATATTTAAAAATATACTTAGACTTTATATATATATATATATATATATATATATATAGAGAGAGAGAGAGAGAGAGAGAGAGAAACTTTTACCTCTATCTCACTATATCTCTCTATCTATTCCATCTACAGTCTAGTTGTATTCTGAAAAAAGAAGAAATTCATTTTTTTGGTAGACAGCATTCTGACATACTTTTTTATTTTTTATGTTTATTTTTGGAAACAGAGTCTTGCTCTGTTGCCCAGGGTGGAGTGCAGTGGCACAATCTTGGCACACTGCAAACTCTACTTCTGGGGTTCAAGCAATTCTCGTCTCATGCTCCTGAGTAGCTGGGATTACGGGCACATGCCACCACGTTTGGCTAGTTTTTGTATTTTTAGTAGAGTCACGGTTTTGTCATGTTGGTAGGGTGGTCTTGAACTCCTGGTCTCATGTGATCTGCCCACCTTGGCCTCCCAAAGTGTTGGGATTACAGGCGTGAGCCACTGCGGTCTTGATATGCTTGTTTAAGGAAAAGTCACTGAGGCAATGAACTTTACTCTGAGCACTACTTCAGCACTTTAAATTCTAGTGTGAGGTTTTTCTTTTTTTTAGACAGAGTTTTGCTCTTGTTGCCCAGGCTGGAGTGCAATGGCGTGATCTTGGCTTACTGCAACCTCTGCCTCTTGGGTTCAAGCAATTCTCCTACCTCAGCCTCCTGAATAGCTGGAATTACAGGCATGCACCACCATGCCCAGCTACTTTTGTACTTTTAGTAGACAGGGTTTCACCATGTTGGCCAGGCTGGTCTGAAATCCTGACCTCAGGTGATTCGCCCACCTCAGCCTCCCAAAGTGCTGGGATTGCAGGCATGAGCCACCACGCCTAGCCCTACTATGAGTTATTTTCATTATCATTAGATCCTAGATATATTGTAGCATGGGTTTTTAAAAAATTTCCAGTTGGTAGGGTTTTTCAAAGAAAAATTCCATTATTAATTTCTAGTTTTTGCATTGTGATCAGATGATGTTGTCTGTTTTATTTACATGTCTTGGAATTTATTCAGGTCTTCCTTGACATCAATTTTGTAAAAATTTAAAAGGCACATGAAAAGATAATATATTTTCTGTTCTCACGATACACAGTATATTTTCAGGCTATAGAGTTTATATCCATTAAATCTTCTATAATAAATATTTTATTTAGGTTTTCTCTATCCCTACTTTTTGTTGTTTTTATTCATTTAAGTGACTATCATAGACTAAGAGAAGTAAATTAAATTTTATGTGTTTATGTTCTTCCTTATAATTCCTATAATTTTATACCAAAACTGTCAAAGACATAATACATAGCAAAAACAAAGTGATAGACCAATCATTTCTAAATGTTGGAAAACCGAATTCATCAACATATTAAATTATCATACCATGACCAAATAGGGTTTATTCCAGAAATGAAATGACTTAATTTTATAAAATATATTATTATAATTCAATATATTAATAGTTCAAAAGGGAAAATATGATTATCTCCATAAAGTCTGAAAAAGCACATTTGAATTGAATATCCATTGATTTTAACAAATTCTGAAACAGGGACAGAAAAACACACTGTAAAAGTTTCAGTCTAAACCTAAAAGCCAATACCACATTTAATGAGGAAACAGTATCAAGATATTATATAACTTCCAAAGGCTTACTACTATTTAGATTTTAGATTATTTTATTTTTATTTATTTATTTATTTTGAGACGGAGTTTCGCTCTTGTTGCCCAGGCTAGAGTGCGATGGCACCATCTCGGCTCACCGCAACCTCCACCTCCGGGGTTCAAGTGATTCTCCTGCCTCAGCCTCCTGAGTAGCTGTGATTACAGGCATGCGCCACTATGCCCAGCTAATTTTGCATTTTCAGTAGAGACAGGGTTTTTCCATGTTGGTCAGGCTGGTTTCAAACTCCTGACCTCAGGTAATCTGCCTGCCTCAGCCTCCCAAAGTGCTGGGATTACAGGCATAAGCCACTGCACCTGGCCTATTTAGATAATTTTACAACAAAATATTAGCAGTATCTGATATCTTGATTGTGATTTGGAAGACTAGCCTACATTCAGTTAAACTTAAAGCTTGATTAAATTAGACATTAAATTTAGTGATCTAAGATTAATAATATTATGTTAAGCAATAATAAAATATTTAATGCTATACTTTCATATAAAGCAAAGTAAAAAATATTCTTATTCTAAATAGTGTGTTATGGAGTCAATACTGATAGAGTGGGGAAAAATTAGTTCTTAAAGGATCATTTGAGCCAGGGGTGGTAGCTGACACCTGTAATACTTTGGGAGGCCGAGGTGGGCAGATCACCTGAGGTCAGGAGTTTGAAACCAACCTGGCCAATATGGTGAAACCCTATCTCTACCAAAAAATACAAAAATTTAGGCAAGTGTTGTGGTGAATGCCTGTACTCTCAGCTACTCAGGAGGCTGGGGTGGGGGAATTGCTTGAACCCAGGAGGCAGAGGTTGCAGTGAGCCAAGGTGATGTCACTGCACTCCAGCCTGGGTGACACAGTGAGACCCTGTCTCAGAAAAACAACAACAAAAAACATTTGACTGGTTATCAAGTACTGCAGTGGCACAAATTTCTGGTGACTAAAGACTTGTTTATTCAGATTCTAAGCTCCTTTCAAACCGTGTTACCAAACTTCCAGTTCCCACTGTACCTGCTTGTTTCAGCAAATTCCAGATCTCATGGCATTTATGGATCTCCTCAAGTGCACGGCTCAGGAACATGGTCTGTTTGGCAACAATGCAACAAAATAATTAGTCTCAACAAAAAAGAACTGTAAGCAAATTAATATAATCTCATATTATTTTCATTAAAAACAGGTAAAAATAAAATCATAGAAAAATGATAGTTTAAACTGAACATTTTGAAGTTTATATAGAAATATTAGCCTCTATTTGCACCTTTCCTTATTGTCCCAGAAAAATGAGGATTAAATAGAAAATTTTGAGCATTACCAATTTCTTTAACAATCTAGAACAGAAGAGAAACATTTCTAGAATGGTTGTGTGAGGAACTCCAAGGGTTCTCTCCTCAGCAAAACAATCACCATAACTAGTGAAAATTAGAAAACATAATCATGTAAAGGCTCAGGAAATTACCCTGAGGGTATAGAGAAAATGAAGAAACATTTATTTCAGGAAATCTACTACCTGTTAGTAAGAACAGTAAGAGCCTGTGACACTTAAGCCATGATTCACTCACCATCCACCAGCTCAGTGTGATGTAAGCACTACTTTAGGTGGGTGTGGCCAAGAAGATGGGACTTTCTCTACCTCCAGTTTCTGGGCTAGGGATTCTCTGGAGGGCCAGACTGCTGGCACTTCTCATCGCCCCAGGTCTGTATTGTAGAACCTCTATTGTAAACAAGCATAGCTCAGATGCCTAGAGCTCTCTTTCTCTACCCAGCCCCTATTTGTAAGGCAAAGCTCTATCCTAGGCATTGCAAGTTCAGGGTACTGGGTCTCAGTTGCTCTCATCTCAGCTGCTTATAGGATAGAGTGTCCATGCTAGGAGCAGAAAGCCAAGAATATCAGGGACAACACTTGCCCAGTCTTCCACTCATACAATTGGATTGTCACTGACAGAAATGGGTCACTGTCCATGCCCCTAGCTCGAAAACAGTGGTTCTGTTTCTGCCCAGTGGGAGAGGGAGATAATTAGAAGAGTGAGCTCTACAGCACTCTCTAAAGGAAATGACTTTAATTGGAAATAGAGCCCAAGAAAGTTCAAGTCTAAGGACACTGTAAAAAATCATGGAGATTTTGGTAGTGAGCAATTAAGAAGAGATTAGTAGTTCAATGATATTAAGAAAAAAATAATAGACCAACTAGAAGCTTATAGAGAGAAGTACGTGATGAGACAGCTAACAAGGTACCTATTCCTTCAAAGGGACTTATTTTAATTGGAACCGGCTGTAGGGCAATTTATGCACAAGAGCATTTTCACACACACACACACACATACACACACACACACACACACACACACAGAGAGAGAGAGAGAGACAGTAATCACCTAGCAATTAGTAAAGACTAACAGCTGGATGTGCTACCAATAGAAGAAGGCCACCTAGAAGCTTAAGAGGTCAGATCAGGTAAAGAGTAATAAAGAATCCTCCTAAAATCACTGTCATCCATTACCAGAGGGAGGGCTAAGCATGACTTCACCGGCAAAGACAGTGCCTTCCAAGAAGTGACATCAGAGTCTATGTACTATGGGGAAAATAGACTTCACTATTTCCCCATAGCTAATTCACTAAACAAATAAAGAAGCAAAAATTAACATCCACAAAACCCATGGGGAGATCAGTATCCAAAGATACAATGTATTATCTAAAACATCCAGTTTTCAACAGAAAATTACAAGATATGCAAAAAGACAAGAAAGTGTGACCTCTACATAGGAAAAAAGCAGGTAAAAGAAACTGACTTTGAAAAGGCCCAGATGTTAAACTTAATGGACACAGAATTCAAATAAGCTATTTCAAGTATGTTCAAATAACTAAATGAAACCACACTTATAGACAGTATGACAAAAATGTTAATCAAAAATGATCTCAATAAAGATATAAAAATTATAAAAATCAGATGGAAATTCTGGAGTTGAAAATGACAATAACTGAAATTTAAAAACTGATTAGAGGGCATCGACATTAGGTTTGACTTAGGAGAAGAAGCAATTAGCAAAAATGAAGATAGATCACTAGATGTTATGAAATATGAGAGCAGAATGAAAAAGAAGAAAAATAAACAAAGCATCAGTAAGAAATGGGATGCCATTAGGCTCACTAACTAACATACCCATAATGGGATTACCAAAAGAATAGGGGAGAAAAAGAGAAAAAGATTTTTAAATGAATGGCTGAAAACCCCCTAATTTTGATGAAAAACAATAATCTACACATTCAAGAAGCCCCCAAAACCATAGGCAGGATCAAGAAAGATATCCAACCCAGATACTTTACAAAATGGTAAAAGACAAAGAAAAATTTGAAAGTAGTAAGAGACACATGACTTGCAACATATAAGGGTGATTAAAATTAATACCTGACTTCTCATTAAAAATAATAAAGGCCAGAAGGCAGTGAGACAACATATTCGAAGTGATCAGAGAAAAATAATAGTCTACTAATAGTCTAGTATCTACCAAAACTATTATCCAGAGAAGGTGAAATAAAGATATCCCTGGATAAACAAGAGCTGAGAGAATTTGTCACTAAGAAACAGTCTTTCAGGTTGAAAAGCAAGTAATGCCAGACAGTAATTTGAATACAGATGAAAAACAAAGGGCACTGGTAACATTAATTACATGATTATAAAAGATAATATTAATAAAGTATATATTTCTTCTTCTTAAAAAACTATACACACACACACACACACACACACACACACGTGAATACATATTTGTATTGTTGGGCCTCTGACATATAGAAATGAAATCTAATTGACAATAATAGCACAAGAGGTAGGTGAAAAGAAAGCCATTTTGAAGTAAGAAAATGAGACTGATATGGTTTGACTGTGTCTCCACCTCAATCTCATCTTGAATTGTAGTTCCCATAATCCCCATGTGTGGTGGAAGGGACCCAGTGGGAGGTAACTGAATCATGGGGGCAGTTTCCCCCATGCTATTCTCATGATAGTAAGTTCTCACAAGATCGGATGGTTTTGTAATGGGCATCCCACTTCACTCAGCTTTCTTTCTCTCTCCTGCCACCCTGTGAAGAGGTACCTTCCACCATGATTCTAAGTTTCTGGAGGTCTCCCTAGCCCTGTTGAACTACGAGTCAATTAAACCTCTTTCCTTTATAAATTACCCAGTGTCAGGTATTTCTTCATAGCAGTGTGAGAATAGACAATCCAGAGACCATATGGTAACTCTAATCTACAGAAAAAAATGAGGAGAAGCACAAAACCTAAGTAAGGTGGTTAATATAAGAAACCATGATACATACTTTCTTCTCTAGGTTTCTTTTCTTTTTTTTCTTTTTTTTTTTTGAGATGAAGTCTCACTCTGTCACCCAGGCTGGAGTGCAGTGGCAAAATCGTGGCTCACTGCAACCTCCACCTCCTTGGTTCAAGTGATTCTCCTGCCTTAGCCTCCCAAGTAGCTGGGATTGTAGGCACCTGCCACTATGCCTAGCTAATTGTTTTTGTATTTTTAGTAGAGACAGGGATTCACTATGTTGGCCAGGCTAGTTTTGAACTTCTGACCGCAAGTGATCTGCCCACCTTGGCCTCCCAAAGTACTAGGATTATAGGTGTGAGCCACCATGCCCAGCCTCTTCTCTGAGTTTCTTTAAAAGACACAAAATTCTATAAAGTGATACTATAAATGTATTACTGTGTTTAGAGCATATATAGACATACTATTCATAACGAAATAGCAGAATGAAAAAGCAAAAATTAGAGGAGAGAACAGAGGAGAGAACAGAGCTAATAGGAATAGCATTTCTATATCTCACTGAAATTGGGTTTATAATCTGATGCCAATTCTGATAAGATCTATATTGTAAGCCCTAGAGTGGCCACTAAGAAAATAACTCAAATACTGTGTAAAAATCACTAAAAGAATAAAAATGAGAGGAAGATCCAAGATAGCCATTTAGGAACAGCTCAGGATTGCAGCTCCCAGTGAACGCACAGAGGGTGAGTGGATGCCCAATTCCAGACAAATTTTTATTGCCGACAGACCAGGATATTCCCAGGAGAAGGAGCCCCATGGCTCACCAGCATGGCTCTTTTGGCCGGTGCAGCTGTTTTGGTGGGCATGGCTGTTTTGGCTGGTACGGCTACTTTGCCCAGCGTGGCTGCTTTGCCGGTGCCCCGGTGTGGCAGTACTCCATACAAAATACACGGATCTGGGTGCCCTTTAAGCTGGCAATTGGAGCCCTGGGAAGTCGCTGATTCATCTGATTAAAAAGGGGACTGAACAGAAAGCCAGGCCAAGAGATTTTCCTAGGCAAAAAACTCGCCATGAATCTCAGTGCTGCTGTTTAAGCCAGCACAGTGAGTCTCTGCATGGGAAATCACACAGATCCTGGGGTCTTTTCAACAGGTGACTGGAACACCTGGGAGAGAGTCGACTGTTCAACTGAAAAAAAAAAAAAAAAAAAAAAAGGCTCTGAGGCAGGGAGCCAGGTGATTAGGCTCGGCTGGTCCCAACCCCACAAAAGAACAACAATCAGAAACTCTCTGGATTGAGAGTTTCACAGCAAGCACAGCTGAACCCGGGACAGTCCAGCTATGTGGAGGAGGGGCATCCACCATTACCGAGGCACTCCACCACTACAGAGGTAGGCCACCATTGCTGAGGCAGCCTGCTGTTGCCAAGGCAACCTGCCATTACAGAGACAGTCCGCCAATACAGACGTGGGCCACCATTGCCGAGGCAGTTCTAACTACACCCATATAAACAGGACTGCAGGGAAGTTCACATGGTAGCTGGGCGGAGCCCACAGCAGCTCAGCAAAGCCTCTGCAGGCAGACAGTGACTACGCTGCCTCCTCGCTGGGCAGGGCAGCCCTCAAAAAAAAAAAGGCAGGAGTGCAACAGAAACTCATAAATAAAGCCCTAACTCCCTGAGACAGAGCACCTGGGAATAAAAAGCAGTTTATGAGTTCTGCTGCAGAAGACCTAAACGTACCTGCCCAGCAGCTCTGAATGAACATCGGAGCTAAAAGCTGAGCACCTGAGCTCCTATAAAGGACAGAGTGTCTCCTCAAGCAGTTCCCTGACCCCCGTATATCCAAAGAGTCACCTCATAAAGGAGAAATCAGACTGACATTTGGCAGGTATCCTTCTGGGACAAAGACAGCAGAAGAAGAAACTGGTAGCATCCCTTACTGTTCTGCAGCTGCTGGAGGCGATCCCCAGGCAAGCAGGGCATGGAGTGGACCTCAACAGTCCAACAGCAGAGGGGCCAGACTGTTAGAAGGAAAACTAAGAAACAGAAATAACTTCATCATCAACAAACAGAACGCCCACTCAGAGACGCAATCTGAAAGTCAGCAACTACAAAGACAACAGGTGGATAAATCCACAAAGATGGGAAGAAACCAGGGCAAAAAGGATGAAAACACCTGAAACAAGAACATCTCTCCTCCTACAAGGGATCACAACTCCTCACAAGCAAGGGAACAAGGTTGGATGGAGAATTAGTGTGATGAAATGACAGAATCAGACTTCGGAATGTGGGTAATAGGAAACTTCTGTGAGCTAAAAGAACATGTTCTAACCCAATACAAAGAAACTAAGAACCTTGAAAAAAGATTTGATGAAATGCTAACGAGAATGGACAACAAAGAGAGGAATATAAGTGAATTGATGGAGCTGCAAAACACAACACGAGAACTTTGCGAAGCATGCACAAGTTTCAACAGCCGAATTGACCAAGCAGAAGAAAGGATATCAGAGGTCGAAGATCAACTCAATGAAATAAAAAGAGAAGGCAAGACTAGAGAAAAAAGGGTAAAAAGGAATGAACAAAGTCTCCAAGAAATGTGGGACTATGTGAAAAGACCTAATCTACGTTTGATAGGTGTGCCTGAATGTGACGTAGAGAATGAATCCAAGCTGGAAAATACTCTTCAGGATATTATCCAGGAAAACTACCCAAACCTAGGAACACAGGCCAATATTCAAGTCGAGAAAATACAGGGAACACCACAAAGATATTCCTCAAGAAGAGCAACAACAAGGCACATAATGGTCAGATTCACCAGGGTTGAAATGAAGGAGAAAATGCTAAGGGCAGCCAGAGAGAAACGTCGGGTTACCCACAAAGGGAAGCTCATCATACTCACAGCAGATATTTCAGCAGAAACCCTACAAGCCAGAAGAGAGTGGGGGTCAATATTCAACATCCTTAAAGAAAAGAACTTTCAACCCAGAATTTAATATCCAATGCAACTAAGCTTCATAAGTGAAGGAAAAATAAAATCCTTTGCTAACAAGCAAGAACTCAGAGATTTCGTCACCACCAGGCCTGCTTTATAAGAGCTCCTGAAAGAGGCTCTACATGTAGAAAGGAACAACCAGCACCAGCCACTCCAAAAACATACCAAACGGCAAAGAGCATCAACACAATGAAGAAACTGCATCAACTAACAGGCAAAACGCCAGCTAGCATCAAAATGGCAGGATCAAATTCACACATAACAATATTAAACCAAAATCTAAATGGACTAAGTGCCCGAATCAAAAGACACAGACTGGCAAATTGGATAAAAAGCCAAAACTCATCGGTGTGCTGTATCCAGGAAACCCATCTCACATGCAAGGATACACAAAGGCTCAAAATAAAGGCATAGAGGATGATGAATCAAGCAAATAAAGAGAAAAAAAACCAGAAGTTGCAATTCTCATCTCTGATAAAATAGACTTTACAACAACAAAGATCAAAAGAGACAAAGAAGGACATTACATAATGGTAAAAAGATCAATGCAACAAGAAGAGCTAATGATCCTAAATATATATGCACCCAATACAGGAGCACCCAGATACATTAGGCAAGTTCTTAATGACTTACAAAGAGACTTAGACTCCCACACAATAATAGTGGGAGACTTTAACACCCCATTGTCAATATTAGACAGATCAACCAGAGAGAAAATTAACAAGGATATCCAGGACTTGAACTCAGACCTGAAACAAGCAAATCTAATAGACATTTACAGAACTCTCCACCCCAAATCCACAGAATATACATTCTTCTCAGCACCACATCACATCTACTCTAAAATTGACCACACAATTGGAAGTAAACCACTTCTCAGCAAATGCAAAAGAACGAAAATCATGACAAACAGTCTCTCAGACCACAATGCAATCAAGTTAGAAACCAGAATTCAAAAACTAACTCAGAACCACACAGCTTCATGGAAACTGAACAACTGGCTCTTGAATGTTGACTGGATAGACAATGAAATGAAGGCAGAAATAAAGATGTTCTTCGAAACCAAAGAGAATGAAGACACAACATACCAGAATCTCTGGGAGACATTTAAAGCAGTCTCTAGAGGAAAATATATAGCAATAAGTGCCCACATGAGAAGCAAGGAGAGATCTAAAATAGACATCCTATCATCAAAATTGAAAGAGCTAGAGAAGCAAGATCAAAACAGACAAACAAACAAAAAAAACTCAAAACCTAGCAGAAGACAAAAAATTACTAAAATCAGAGCAGAACTGAAGAAGATAGAGACACAAAAAAACCCTTCAAAAAATCAATAAATCCAGGATCTGGTTTTTCGAAAACATGAACAAAATAGGCCACTAGCCAGATTAATAAAAAAGAAAAGAGAGAATAACCAAATTGATGCAATAAAAAACAATAAAGTGGATATCACCACAGATTCCATAGAAATTCAAACCACCATCAGAGATTATTACAACAACTCTATGCAGATAAACTAGTAAACCTGGAAGAAATAAATAAATTCCTGGACACTTGCCTCCTCCCAAGCCTAAACCAGAAAGAAGTTGAAACCCTCAATAGACCAATAACAAGGTCTGAAGTTGAGGCAGCAATTAAGAGCCTACCACCCAAAAAAAGCCCAGGTCCAGATGGGTTCACAGCCGAATTCTACCAGACATACAAAGAGGAGCTGGTACCATTCCTTCTGAAACTATTCCAAATAATACAAAAAGAGAGAATCCTTCCCCAATCATTTTATGAGACCGATATCATCCTGGTATCAAAACCCGGAAGAGACTCAGCAAGAAAAGAAAAGTTCAGGCCAATATCCATGATGAACATAGATGCAAAAATCTTCAATAAAATACTGGCAAGCCGACTGCAACAGCACATCAAAAAGCTTATCCAAAATGATCAAGTAGGATTCATCCCAGGTATGCAAGGTTGTTTCAACATACGCAAGTCTATAAATGTAATTCACCACATAAATAGAACCAAAACCAAAAACCACATGATTATCTCAATTGATGCAGAGAAGGCCTTTGACAAAATTCAACAGCCCTTTATGCTAAAAACCCTCAATAAACTAGGTATTGATGGAATGTATCTCAAAATAGTAAAATCTATTTACGACAAACCAACAGCCAATATCATACTGAATGGGCAAAAACTGGAAGCATTCCCTTTGAAATCTGGCACTGGACAAGGATTCCCTCTCTCACCACTCCTATTCAATATATTACTGGAAGTTCTAGCCAGAGCAATCAGGCAAAAAAAAGAAATAAAGGGTATTCAAATAGGAAACGAGGAAGTCAAATTCTGCAGATGACATATTTGTATATCTAGAAGACCCCATTGTCTCAGCCCAAAATCTCCTGAAACTGATAAGCAACTTCAGCAAAGTCTCAGGATACAAAATCAATCTGCAAAAATCACAAGCATTCCTATACACCAACAGCAGAGTTAAAGAGAGCCAAGTCAAGAATGAATTGCCATTCACAATTGCTACAAAGAGAATAAAATACCTAGGAATACAACTAACAAGGAATGTAAAGGACCTCTTTAAGGAGAACTACAAGCCACTGCTCAACGAAATAAGAGAGGACACAAACAGATGGAGAAACATTCCTTGTTCATGGTTAGGAAGAACCAAGATCATCAAAATGGCCATACTGCCCAAAGTTAATTTACAGATTCAATGCTATCCCTATCAAGCTACCAATGACCTTCTTCACAGAACTGGAAAAAAAAAACACCTTAAACTTCACATGGGACCAAAAGAGAGCCTGCATAGCCAAGTTAATTCTAAGCAAAAAGAACAAAGCGGGAGTTATCACACTACCAGACTTCAAACTATACTAAAAGGCTACAGTAATCAAAACAGCATGGTACTGGCACCAAAACAGAGATATAGACTAGTGGAACAGAACAGAGGCCTCGGTGACAACACAACATATCTACAACCATCGGCTCTTTGACAAACCTGACAAAAACAAGCAATTGGGAAAGGATTCCCTGTTTAATAAATGGTGTTGGGAAAACTGGCTAGCCATGTGCAGAAAGCAGAAACAGGACCCCTTCCTGACACCTTATACTAAAATTAGCTCTAGATGGATTAAAGACTTAAACATAAGACCTAACACCATACAAACCCTAGAAGAAAATATAGGCAAACCATTCAGGACATAGGCGTAGGCAAGGACTTCATGACCAAAACACCAAAAGCATTGGCAACAAAAGCTAAAATAGACAAATGGGACCTAATCAAACTCCACAGCTTCTGCATGGCAAAAGAAACAGTCAGTAGAGTGAATTGGCAACCAACAGAATGGGAAAAAAATTTTGCAGTCTACCCATCTGACAAAGGGTTGATATCAAGAATTTACAAAGAGCTAAAACAGATTTACAAGAAAAAAACAAACAAGCCCATTCAAAAGTGGGCAAAGTATATGAACAGACACTTTACAAAAGAAGACATACGTGAGGCCAAGAAACATATGAAAAAATGCTCATTGTCATTGGTCATTAGAGAAATGCAAATCAAAACCACATTGAGATACCATCTCACACCAGTTAGAATGGCGATCATTAAAAAATCTGGGGCCGGGCGCGGTGGCTCAAGCCTGTAATCCCAGCACTTTGGGAGGCCGAGGCGGGTGGATCACGAGGTCGAGAGATTGAGACCATCCTGGTCAACATGGTGAAACCCCGTCTCTACTAAAAATACAAAAAAAAAAAAAACTAGCTGGTCATGGTGGCGCGTGCCTGTAATCCCAGCTACTCAGGAGGCTGAGGCAAGAGAATTGCCTGAGCCCAGGAGGCGGAGGTTGTGGTGAGCCGAGATCGCGCCATTGCACTCCAGCCTGGGTAACGAGAGCGAAACTCCGTCTCAAAAAAAAAAAAAAAAAAATCTGGAAACAACAGATGCTGGAGAGGATGTGGAGAAATAGGAACACTTTTACACTGTTGGTGGGAATGTAAATTAATTCAACCATTGTGGAAGACAGTGTGGCGATTCCTCAAGGACCTAAAAATAGAAATCCCATTTGACCCAGCAATCCCATTACTGGGTATATATCCAAAGGATTATAAATCATTCTACTATAAGGACACGTGCACACGAATGTTCATTGCAGCACTGTTCACAATAGCAAAGACCTGGAACCAACCCAAATGCCCAACGATGATAGACTGGATAGGGAAGATGTGGTACATATACACCATGGAATATTACGCAGCCATCAAAAACGATGAGTTCACGTCCTTTGTAGGGACATGGATGAACCTGGAAACCATCATTCTCAGCAAATTGACACAAGAGCAGAAAATCAAACACTGCATGTTCTCACTCATAGGCAGGTGTTGAACAACGAGAACACATGGACACAGGGAGGGGAGCACCACACACTGGGGTCCGTTGGGGGGAAATGGAGGAGGGATGGGGGGTGGGGAGGTGGGAAGAGATAGCATGGGGAGAAATGACAGATACAGGCGAGGGGACGGAAGGCAGAAAACCACACTGACATGTGTGTACCTATGCAACAATCTTGCATGTTCTTCACATGTACCCCCAAACCTAAAATGCAATAAAAAAATAAAAATAAAAACAAAAAAAAACATATATGCACCTAACAACAGTGCCCCAAAGCTATCAAGCAAAAATGGATAGAATTGAAGAAATAGATAATTAAACTTTTATTAGTTGGATACATCAATAGCTCACTTTAAGTAATCAATAGAATAAGTAGGCAGGAAACCATCAAGGATATAGAACACTTGACCAACACTATCAA
Source organism: Saimiri boliviensis (assembly GCF_048565385.1). Taxonomy (NCBI): domain Eukaryota; kingdom Metazoa; phylum Chordata; class Mammalia; order Primates; family Cebidae; genus Saimiri; species Saimiri boliviensis. The sequence goes on from NC_133470.1 coordinate 59,667,654, forward strand.
CCTATTAGACCTAATAGCCATAAAATGTATCACTAACCCATGTAGAATGTACTTTCTTCTCAAGCACACATGCATCGCACTTTCTCCAGGATAGCTCACATGGTAGGCCATAACACAAACTTCAAATAAATGTAAAATAATTGAAGTCACAAAGTATGTACTGTGACCACAGTGGAATAAAATTAAAAATCAGCAAGAGAAAAAAATTTGGGAAATTCACAAATATGTAAAAATTAAACAACAGATTCCTAAATAAATGAGTCAAATAAGAAAACACAATGAAAATTAGAAAACATTTTGAGATGAATGAAAAAAAAATACAACATACCAAAATTTATGGGATGCAGTTCTTAAAGGGAAATTTGTAGCTGCAAAAGTTTATATTTATGGACTGTAACTGGGAGCTCCTGCCCCAACGCTGGAATATGGCAGTGTTTTATCTCTACCCCAAACTAAAGTGATTGATGTGAATAATAAAAATAATAATAATAATAATAAAATAAAAATTAAAAAAAGTTTTTTAAAAAAGGAATATCTCAAAGTAACCCCAAGTTTTACCTTAAGAAACTGTAAAACTGATAGCAAATTGAACCTTAAGCAAACAGAAGGAATATTTGATTGGGAATTAATGGAACAGAGACTAGAAATGCAATAGAAAAAAATAAAACCAAAAGTCAGTTCTTGAAAAGAACAACAAAATTGGTAAACATCTGTCTATACTGACTAAGAACAAAAAGAGAGAAGACACAAATAACTAAAATTAGGAGGTATCACTGCTGATCTTACAAAAATAAAGAGGATTATAAGGGAATACTATGAACAACTGTAAACCAACAAATTAGATCACTTAGATGTCATGGATAAATTTCTAGAAAGAAAAACTACTAAAATCGACTCAAGAGGAAACACAAAATCTGAATAGACTACAAAAAGTAGTGTGAAATTTATAATCTGAAAACTACAAAACATTGTTGAAAGAAGTTAAAGACCTAAATAAATGGAAAGATATCCCATGTTAATGAATCAGAGGCTTTAATATTCTCCATAAACTGATCTACAGTTTCAATGCAACCCCTATCAAAATCACAGCTGGCTTTTTTGCAGAAATCAACAAGTTGGTCTTAATGGAAATTCCAGGGACCTAGAATAGCCAAAACAACCTTTAAAAAGAACAAAGAGGGAGGGCTAACACCTTTGTATTTCAAAATTTCAAAACTTACTACATAAAGCTTACTACATAATTATCAAAGCAATGTGGTATTGCCCTAAGGATAGACACAGATGTCAATGGAACAGAATTGACAATCAACCTTCTCATTTATGGTCAAGTGATTTCCAACAATGGTGCCAAGATAATTCAGTGGGGAAAAAAAAAAAAAAAAAAAAACCAACTTCAACAAATCGTACTGGGACAAATGAACAGTCAAATCCAAAACAATAAAGTTGGACCCCTATCTCACACCATACACAAAAATTAACTCATTAGAGACCTACACGTAAAAGCTGAAAATATAAAACTCTTAGAACAAAACACTGAAGTAAACCTTCATGACTTTGGATTAGGAAATGGTCTTAGATGTAACAAAATAAAATGAATATCATCAAAATTAAAAATGTATTTCAAAAGGCACTAGCAAGAAATGCAAAAGACAAACCACAGAATAGGAGAAAATAATTGCAAATCATGTGTTTGATAAGAGTATAGTATAAAACATATATAAAGAATTACAACTCAATGACAAAAAGACAAATAGGCTGATTAAAAATGAGCATGGAGGAGGGATGGGGGTGGGGAGGTGGGAGGCCAAGGTGGGCAGATCACTTGAGGTCAGGAGTTGGAGACCAACCTGGCCAACATGGCAAAACACAGTCTCTACAAAAATACAAAAATTATCTGGGCACAGTGGCATGTGCCTGTAGTCCCAGCTACTTGGCAGACAGAGGCAGGAGAATCGCTTGAATCTGGGAGGCAGAGGCTGCAGTGAGCCAAGATTGTGCCACTGAACTCCAGCCTTGGTGACAGAGCAAGACTCTGTCTCTAAATAAATAAATTCAAAAAGACTTCAATAGATATTTTCCAAACAAGATATACAAATGACCAATAAGCACATGAAAAGATTCTCAACATCATTAGTCATCATGGAAATTCACATCAAAACCACAGTGAGGTATCAATTTATACTCACTAGGATGACTACAATTAAAAAGATATAACAAGTGGTGGCAAGGAGGTGGAGAAATTAGAATCCTCATTCGTGGTGGGAATGGAAAATGGTACAGATGCTTTGAAAAACTCTAGCATTCCTCAAATGATGACATATAGAGTTACCATATGACCCAGCAATACCACTCCTAGGTATATTTCATATTGAAAGAAATGAAAACATATGTCCATGCAAAAATGTGTATATCAATGTTCATCACAGCATTATTCATAATAGCTGAAAACTGGAAACAACCCAAATGTCCATCAATGGATGAATGGATTTTTAAAATGTGATATATTTATACAATGGAATATTATTCAGCCATAAAAAGAAATGAAATACTGATACATGCTACAACACAAAGAACCTTGAAAACATTATTTAGGCATTTATAAAAGGAGTTAGTCAGAAAAGACTACAGACTATATGGTGACATTTATATAAAATATCCAGAATAAGCAAATCTATAGAGACAGAAAGTAAATGGTTGCTTAGTGCTGGTGGCAGGCTATGAGAAGTGACTGCCAAATTGGTAAGGGGTTTCTTTTGAGGGAGATAAAAATGTTCTAAAATTAAATTGTATCAATAGTTGCACAATTCTGAGAATACTCTAAAAACAAATAAATTGTAAATGAGTGAATTGTAAGTTATGTGAATTAAGCCTCAGTAAGTCTGTTAAAAAACAATACTTTTTGTATAGAAGACCAGACAGTAAATATTTTAGGCTTTTCTAGCCATATACACTCTCTTTTACATATTTTTATTTATTTTCAACTACAACCCTTGACAAATGTAAAAACCAATCTTAGCTCTCAGGCTGTATAAAATCAGGCCAGGGGCCTGATTTGGCCAGTTGGCAATAGTTTATCCACTCCTGCTCTAGAAAAAAGATGTGGTTCCTTGACAAATTACAATCACTCTGTTTTTACCTATCCCTCACTTTCCCCTAATTCATACTCAGAAGGGTAGAGGCAATGTTGATTAAACTGTGCAGTACATCTATATTCCTTGATCAGCTACTTATTTGGAAATATTCCCATTTATGAGGGTTTAGAGAACAGGGAGTAGATGTATACAACAGAAATCAACAAGTATTCTTTAGAGAGACAGAGTACCACGGTCTGATTCATCACTTAGATGATAAAAGGCAGAAGTGCATCTTCAATTATCTAAACAGACATCCTTTCAAAAGCAAAGAAGATTACAGAAGGGTTACTAGTTTAGAGACTTCTTAGGAAACACAGAGGTGTACATAGGAAAGAACACAGAATAAAAAAGAACGGTAGTTAGAAACAAACAAAATAATGACTGTACTTAAGAGTTTGTGAAATTTCTTTCACTTCAATTTGATCTCCATTCACTGAGATAAAAAATTAAACAAACTCAGGATTACTAAGCAAAAATAAAAAACTTTTAGAAATTAAAAAGTACTATATAAAAATAAAATGTTATTATTATTTTTTAGTAAAGCAAAAGTCCCTATTGAGAATTAAATTACATTTACCTTTGCCTGTTAAATAGAATTTTTGTTTGTTTGTTTTGCTCTGGGGCAGGTAGAGTCTTTTCTCACCTTCTTTTAAAATAAAAATACTTCCTAAAAGAGGGTCCCCTTTACTCCTCAGAGACAAGAGCTTTGGCTTCTTTTTCTCTGTATCCCCAGTACCCAGAAAGGTGTCTGGTGCTCAAATGTTTTTTGAGCTGAACTAAACAATGGAAGGGAAAAGAAGCAAAATAGTTAGCAGAGATCTGGTGAGAGTTTGTTCCAGATCCAAAGAACAATATGAAAGAAGAGATTAATAGGAGGAAGAAAATAAACAGCAAGGGGTTTATATCACTTGGAGAGGACAGAAGCTGACAAGTATGGGAAATGAAATTTTCTTTGTCAAGGTAAGATAAACCAAGCAGAGAGACCTAGATCTTAAAAATCATACAAAAATGCTACTGGTATGATTTGGAGACAATTTTCTTAGATTGAAAGAAGAAGGGTAAACAGCTAAAAGCAAATCAATAATCTGGTGTTTGAGAGACTGTGACCTGGATAGCTTCTAGAAGGGGTAACATTTAAGAACCTGATAGGGAAATTCAGGCAAATGTAAGGAATTCTCTCTTGTAGAAATTAAGTTAATGAGATATTTAAGAATGTGGGACAAAGAAAGCAAATACAATCGAAAGAAGAGAAACAAGATAAATAATAATTTCAGATGGCTATCAAAGCTATGGAAATAGATGAGTTCTTCCTTAGAAGATGTGAAAAGAAACAAAAATGGGTCCACATCCATATATAATCACAGGCAGACAATGAAGATAAAGAATATTTAAAAATGTTTTTGGAAAGAGTGGTCCATAGGAAGGGGAATTTTAAAAAACTTATTTATTTTTATTTTGAGGCGGAGTCTCACTCTGTCACCCAGGCTGGAGTGTAGTGGTATGATCTCAGCCTACTGCAACGTCCACCTCCCTGGTTCAAGCAATTCAGGAAGGGGAATTTTAAAAGAGGAGATAGCTAATCTTCTTTAAAAAAGAGGCCACACCAAAAGTAACCTTTGCTTAGGAAGGAATTAGCCATTACAAACTTTTGAAATCAAGATGCTGCTGGAGTGGAGAAAAGGATTCTCTAAAGAGAATCAAGAAGAACTGCATCAGGGAAGGCAAACATATCAAATAGCACACTGAATTCTTGTCTTTTCTTTGAAGGTTGCACATTACCTGTTGAAAAGTTGTTGAAGCTTTTCTCCCTTGCTCTAGATCGACTGCAACTGCCATAAGTAAACATGTTTTCCGTGCAATCAGAATTACTTTATCAGGAGGACAAAACTGGGACATCTGATAAGAAGGAAGCAGAACATCAATGAATAGTGAGAATTCTGCCAGGTGAACACAAACAATCAGAATGAAAATCAGCAACTTCCTGTCTGAATGAGAAAATTCAGCTGGAAAAGCACATGTCACCACATAAATGATATAAGCTATAATGCTGATTTATGCTTTTAATTTTATATTTCTTTCCATTGTTTTTAGTACCTTCCTAGAGACAAAAAGCTTCAATTCTTCACAGTTTTCCTATCTTTTCCAGTGACAAGTAGTATCATTTGCCCTTGTATTTCTATCTAGTGATTTACTTCTTGGTTTATGTTGCAATTTCTAAGTGATTTTTTCCCCTGGCAAATAGATTTCCCCCTTTGTATTGAATAGAGCCAAAATTAGTACATATATTGTCATGGTTGAAAGAGGCATTGCCAGATCTTGACAGGCATTAGGTATGACCTCATCATTAACATTGCCTAGTTTTAGGAAAAACTCCCAGCTGCTACAATAAAACTCTAGGCCATTTGGATTCTTACATGCCAATCCTACAAGTCTCATCACAAATACCAAAACTAAAACCAATTTATTTCACTTAATTAAAATGGCAGTTATGTCTAAACTTGCAAAGATTGTTTCTTAATCTCCCCAAACATTCAGTGATCATAATCATCATTGTTATTAAATTAATAGCATTTTAAGACACTCAGTCTCTTTAGGTCTCAGATTACTCTTAAGTGAGATGAACGAGTTGTGGTAGATAATCTTTATAGTTCTTTCTAGCTCTAAAATTCTTAACATTTAATTGATCCCAACGTATCATACTGTGTACTCAATGTGTATGAAGACTATTCTTTAGCCCTTCTTCTTTTATTCCCCTATCAATACTTGGTACTCTTTCTGGCATTTAACCTCTACCTTGGAGGCCAATGACTATTTAAAAATGCTTCGAATTAAATAACAAACTCACAAATCACTACACACAGAACCTGCTATAGGAAAGTTATAAGGGAGGCTTAAGCTTCTTATCTCCTTTTTCAGCCTCTGCTGTCCCCAGATACTTATTCTATATTCTTATAGACTTATTCCCATAAGTCTTCATAATGTGTTGGTAATTAACAACTACTTAAGAGTATTCCCTTCCTATAGATATTTACATTTTAATATAGGACTTTGGGAGGCTGAAATCTCTTCAAAGGCAAAGAAATAAGTCTTAAATGGTAGAACTTTAGGCTCCCTGATGGGTGTTTCTGATATTTTGGTATAGACAAATATGCCCCATATTCTTAAGTTATACCCTATATAACATAATTTGTATATATATATATATATATATATATATATATATATATACACACACAAATATATATGTGTGTGTGTGTATATGTGTATGTACACACACACCCCCTCTCTATATATAAACAAATTCTTAGGTCATTTCTGCTTAAATATATATTAAAAGTTCCTAGATTAAGAGACAATCCCAGTCTATATTTAGCCCTTTACTATAGCCATAGTGCTTATAGCCTTGCTGTGGTCCATACATGAGATACTTATTAAAAGAAACTTACCTTATAAGAAAGTATGAAAAATTCTCTCATTACCACTGGATCTTTGTCAGATTGCACAGCCAAGTTCCAAGCTGGAAATTGACATGAAATAATGTAATAATATGAAAATCTACCATTTAGTCTGTACCACTATAATTTCTGCTATTTATACCTTTGATATTAACATACTAGTAAGGGGTTACTTAAGGTTTAAAAAATTAACTTTAGGTTTGTAAAGAAACTTTTTCCAGGTAAATTTAGAGACTTTTATCAATTCTAATCTTCAATACTAGACCAATGACCAAGACAGGTACTGGTGATTTTTTTTAAATTGAGGACATACAATAAGAATTCTTAGTTGAGGCCAGGCTCGGTGTCTCATTCCTATAATCCCAGAACCTTGGGAGACCAAAGCAGGAGAATTGAGGCCAGGAGTTCAGGACCAGCCTGGGCAACAGAGCAAGACTCTATCTACACAAAAAAATTAAGAAACAAAACAAAACTAGCCAGGCGTGGTGGCACACACCTATAGCTCCAGCTACTCAGGAGACTGAAGTGGGAGGATCGCTTGACACCAGGAATTTGAGGTTACAATGAACTATGATGGCACTACTGCACTCCAGTCTGGACAGCAAGACTGTCTCAAAAAAAAAAAAAAAAAAAAAAACCCCTTAGTTGACACAAATCTATCTAAAAATGAAGACAAACATGGATAGAGCTCACCAACTCGTAGCGGTTAAAGTAAAAATTCAGCAAAGAACAAGGTACACTAGAATCAAGAGTTGAGCAAAATTACTGGAAAGATTTATATCTTCCAAAGAGCAGTAGAAGCCCTCATCAGGTAACAGTCAGCATCATCTTCCTCTTGGAAAATCAAAATTAAAATGCAGTAAAAAACATACTTTTTCAAACCTTCAAAAGGGTAAAGTCACCCAACTTGTCTAAATTTTAGATGTTTGTTATTTTTCATTATTTGTTTCGTAGAAGTCAGATTTCTTAGAAGTCAGATTTCTGTATTCATTCCCTTTCTCCTAGGATTAAAGCCCTATTAAACCTCATAAAGCAGGGAAATGTTCATGTAGAATCAGTCCACTTTGTGGCACTGCTGCTTAATTGCTCATGCTTACTTGTTACTGTAGTAACAGCCTCCACAAGTTTTTTTTTGCTCATTTTTTTTTTTTTTTGAGACGGCGTCTCATTCGGTCACCCAGGCTGGAGTGCAGTGGCATGATCTCAGCTCATTGCAACCCCTGCCTCCCGGGTTTAAGCAATTCTTCTGCCTCAGCCTCCTGAGTAGCTGGGACTACAGGTACACGCCACCATGCCTGGTTAATTTTTGTATTTTTAGTAGAGATGGGATTTCACCATATTAGCCAGGCTGGTCTCAAACTCCTGACCTCATGATCTGCCCGCCTCGGCCTCTCAAAGTGATGGGATCACAGGTGTGAACCACTGTGCCTGGCCGCCTCCACAAGTTTTAAAATCATTTTTATTGAAATAGAGCCGTTATAAAGTATATTACACAACTCATAATTGTACGGCTTACTGAATTTTTACAAAGTGGAAATATTCATGCATATGGCACCCAGATCAAGAAAGATCTTGAATACCACCAGAAACCCTGAAGCTCCTACAACTTTCAAGTCCAACTCCTTTTCTAGGATAACCACTATACTGACTTCTAACACCATATATTAGTTTTCCTGTTTTTAAAATTATAAATAAAATGAACAATGCAATATGTATTCTTCAATGTCTGGCTTCTTTTGCTCAACGTTATGTGATTCATCCATATTGTTGTATATAGTTTATTTTTGGTCAATTACATTTAGAAATAAATTAAGTATTTAAAACCAAGTTTAGGAGTACAACCTTGGGGACCTGTATTTATAGTTTGTTCATTAGTTAGTTTAATCTTAGACTCATTCCTAAAGAAAAGGAAGACAACTGATGTCCATTGAGAATCTACTATGATACCAAGTACATATGCTGTTTCATTTAAAACCCTTAATAACTATATGAAATATATATAATTATTTCCATTTTATAAGTAATAAAACAGATTAAGCAAGTTATTACTGTACCCACAGTTAAAATGAAAGATCCAGATTTTGAAATTACATCCGTCTGATTCCACTAACCCATGATGTTTCCCATAGCCATAAAATTTCCTCTTACCCATTTTTCGAAACCACTGAGCTTCATTAGCTCTTGACTCCAAACTGAAGGCTTCTTCACCATAAGGCTGAGAAAGTTTCACAAAGGCTGCATCAAACAGGAAAATTTGATACTGAGAGTTTTATCTTATACTCTAGCAAAGTTCTTTAATCCTGCTTTAAGAACAGTCTCACAGGAGTTTGAATTTAGAAAGTTCTTTTTTGTGTATATGTGTGTGGGTGCATACCAAAAGTAATTAAAATGACAAAAAGCATTACAAAGTTCCAAGAAGTTGTTAATTCAAACTCTGGGGAACAAACATGTCTTTGGAGAGATTTATAATTTTAATTAGTGCAATCATTCACCACCTGAGGTGGAAAGATATGATTTACATGTGAGGAAATAAAGAATAGAAACAATTGTTTAAAAGACTGAACTAGAGACTGAGAATTGGAAGAGTATCAATACGCTGGCATAATATTTACTGAGCCAGCAAGCTCAGGACAGAACCAGAACGTGCTATCATTATCAGAAAGCATTTATTACATACCCCATGTCCTTCTGAAAAATAAGAATGCCATCCAGCAAAGTTTTTCTCTTTTGAAAAGAAGTGGTTTGGTTTCTAAACCACTTTGCTATGTTTAACACCCTGTTGACAGGCATTTGAGATACAGGGAAAAATTATTAGTAAATAAGGGAGATGGTACAGACTTGGGTGGATAGCTTCAAAACAAGAGACTATACAATCTGAATTTGATTCAGAGGGTATGGAAAAACAGCAGGGTTCAGGGTATTTTTATTTGTTTTGATCCTTTTTCACCTGTTCACTTCTTAGATTAGGATCAAGTGGCTACTAGAAAAGAAAGGTGGAGGGACAAAGAGGGAGAGAAAGGAGGAAGGGAGAGAAGGGAAGGAGGGAGGGAAGGGGAAGGACAAAGGGAAGGAAAAAAGAGCCAGAGGACGGGAGGACGGGAGGGAATGAGATGTCCTTAAAACAAACAGGAATTAAAACAGAGCTGAAATCACATTTGGAGATGAATGCTAATGATGACACACTTTTCTCTGCTTGTGAATGAAGAAACCAAAATAGACTCCCGTAGCAAACATTAATAAGAAGCATGAAGCTTAACTCAAACATAAGGTTAAAGTCAGTGTGCTCAGTGTACTCAGAGAATTCAATAGAGAACAGAGGCAAGATGAAGGACTGAATATAACCAGGGAGCTATTTACCTCTATTCAGGCAAGTCAAAAGTCGATCCATTTCTTTCATTCTAAAAATAAAGAAGAGAATATTTTCCAACTGTTCCAAATCTTTACTACAAAACCTAACTAAAAAGGGACACTATTTGTGCCTGAGAATTGAGCTAAGAAAATGCAAAATTGTTAAGTTTTTTACTCAGGACTTAAATCTATCATTTCAACAATCTTCTTCACTCTAGGGTACAGTTACTCATTCCCACTGTCCTCATATTTTTTCTCTCTTCTACTTCTTCATATACTCTCAGCAAAAGATTTCAACAACTGACAAGGTTTTATATTGTAGGGTCATAATACTTGAGAGCAGGTGGTGATCTCTGTGATTTATAAGCTTTTTCTGAAGAGGGGAAACTAGAACCCTATTTCAAATAAAATTGTATAAAAGTCTAATATACAGGAAAAGATTAAAGATAAAAGTTGAGCTGCTGTGGTTGAACAAGGAGTGGGTGTAGGCTTGGAGCTTCACATTCCTGGAAGTCCTTGAGGCAATGCCACGAAATTTCCAGGGTTCTGAGGAATGCAGTTTAAAAAACTACTTATCTTGTATAGACACATCATTTTAAAGATGAGGAAAAGAGTAGACCCAGGTATCTTGACCCCTCTGTCAAACTTCTTTAATTTAACAAAGAACTTCTGGTTTCTAGTTGTGCATGTAAGGAGCTTGGAAGTTGCCACTCTGTCCTAACAAGTAAAAAGCTGAACACATTGAAAAGTCATTAACTCTTCCCAGACCTATAAGAGAGGTGCAGAAAAAGGGAAAACTGCTGCCACAAAGATTAGAGAGACAGGCAGGCAAAGATAGGGAGTCACAGCGTACTAAAGCAGAGATTCAAAAGTGGAAACCACCATGGGAACCAATGTCAGAGTAGGAAAACCTGAAGCATAACTGACAAAGCACTGGAGGCTCAGTGTGGACAAGTCTGAGTTAAGACTCAGGAGAACCCTGTCATAGAGGGGCCTCCACAATTTTGTGAGTTTTGCCTCCAGGAGCTTGGTTAGATATTCAGTCAATATTGAAGCAAAATCTCTTTATGCATCTTGGAGAGGGCAGAGAAAACAAAATACTTTAAAACATGCCAGAGTACTCTGTTCTTTAAAAGTCTTGCCCCCAAGAGAAACTGCTTAACCACAGCCTGACCTTCTGGGGTATACCAGAGCCTAACTGATCTGGGAGAAGGGAAATACTCACAGTCTACTCTAGCCATCGTGTCCCACCTAATGGTGGAGAAAAAAACCTGAGAAGCACTTGTGAAGTTCACAGCCGACTAAAAGACCAACACCTAATTATAGGACTAAAGAAGGACTAATTATAGGACTAAACCAGGTACAGTGGCTCATACCTGTAATCCTAGCATTCTGGCGGCCAAGGTAGGAGGATTGCTTGAATCCAGGAGTTTAAGACTAGGCTGGGCAACATAGTGAGACCCTATTTCTACAGAAAATTTAAAAATTAGCCAGGTATGGTTACACATGCCTGCAGTTCCATCTACTCTGGAGGCTGAGGTGTGTGGATCACTTGGGCCTGGGGAGGTCAAGGCTGTAGTGAGCCATGATCATGCCACTGCACTCCAGCCTGGGTGACAGAGTGAAACACCATCTCTTAAATAAATAAATAAATAAATGAAATAAAATGATGCTTCCCCTCTCCCCACAATTCACCACCGCATTACTAAAGGCCTATTTATAGTAGTTCTGTTTACCTGGCACATGTCCACCTTTCAAGAAAAAATTAAAAGGCACACTAAAAGGCGGAAAATACAATTTGAAGAGATAGAGCAAGCATTAGAACTTGACATAGCAGGAATGTTGGAATTATCAGACTGGGAATTTCAGATAACTATGATAATTGATCATGATTAGGATAATTATTGAAAGGGCTCTAGTGGATAAAGTAGACAGCAGGCAAGAGCAGATCAGCAAAGTAACCAGCGAGATAGAAATCCTAAGAACCAAAAAGGAATGCTTGTGATCAAAAACACTGTAACAGAAATGAGAAAACCTTTGATGAGCTTATTAGTAGACTGAACAAAGCTGAGGGGAAAAAAAATCTGAGCTTGAGGTTATATAAACAGAAACCTCCCAAACTGAAAAGGAAGGAGAACAAAGACCAAAAAAAAGAACAGAATATCCAAGGACTATGAGACAACTACAAAAGGTGTAACATATGTGTAATGGGAATACCAGAAGGAGAAGAATAGATAATGGAACAGAAGAAATACTTCAAATAATATGACTGAGACTTTTCTCCAAATTAATGTCATCTATATCAAATCACAGGTTCAGGAAGCTCAGAACATCAAACAGAACAAATGACAAAAAAAACCCTGACATCTAGGCATTTTATTTTCAAACTAGAGAAAATAAAATAAACAGAGAAAATTCTGAAAAAAGCCTGAGGAAAAAAATACCTTAAAGAGGAACAAAGATAAGAATTACATTCCACTTCCACTCAGAAACCACACAAACAGGAAGAGACTGAAGCAAACTATTTAAATATTGAGAGAAAACTCCACTAACCCAGAATTCTACACCTTATGAAATTATACTTCAAAAGTGAAGGAAAAGAAAGACTCTCAGACACAGGAGTGGAACAAGATGATGGAACAGAAGGCTCACCCATCATCCTCCCCCACCGTAGGAACACCAAATTTAACCACTATTTACACACAAAAAATGACTCTCATAAGAACCAAAAATCAGGTGAGCACTCACAATACCTGGTTTTAACTTCATATTGTTGAAAGAGGAACTGAAGAGGGTAGGAAAGACAGCCTTTATCACCAATGCCACCTCTTCCCTATCCCCCAGCAGCTGCATGGTGCAGAGAAATCTGTGCACTTGAGAGAGACAGAGTGCAGAGATTATCAGACTTCGCCTTGAACTCAGGGATGCCCTGTCACAGCATGAAGGAAAACTAGGCTAAACACAGTGAACTCCTGCTAACAGAGGGAGTATTTGGACCAGCTATAGCAAATGGGGAATCTCTCATCTCAGTGGTTGGAATCTGAGTTCCAGTAAGCCTCACCATCATGGACTAAAGTGCTCTCGGGCTCTAAACTTGAAAGGCAGTCTAGGCCACAAGCAATTCAAGTCCTGATGCTGAACTGGGCTCAAAACCAATGGACTTGGGGGTACAACGTACTGAGACACCAACTGGAGTAGCTAAGGGGGTGCTTGTTCCACCCCTCCCCAACCCTGGGTAGCATAGCTTGTGGCTCCAAAGGAGGCCCCTTCCTTCTGCTTGAAAAGAGAGGGAAGAGTAAGGAGGACTTTGTCTTGCATCTTGGATATCAGGTCATCCACGGTAGGATAGGGCACTAAGCAGAGGCATGAGACCCCCATTCTAGGCTCTAGCTCCCAGATGACAGTTTGATGCACACACCATGAATAATCAGCAGTGACCCGAAGGAGTATACTGTGGGCCTTGGGTGAGACTCTGAGATGTGCTGACTTCAGGCAAGACCCACCACATTCCCAGCTATGGCGGCTATGGTGAGAGACTCCTTCTGCTTAGGAAAAGCAGAGGGAAAAATAAAGAGGACTTTGTCTTATGCCTTAGGTACCAGCTTAGCCACAGTGGGGAAAAACATCAAGTGGGATCTTAGGGGCCCCAATGCCCTGGGCCAGAGGGGAGCCCAGTGCCTTGAAGGGTGAAATAAGGCCTGGCAACATTTACTTCAAGGTGACTGAAGAGCTCTTGGGCTTTAAGTGAACATCAGCGGTAGACTGGCAGTATTCCACATGGGCCTGTGGAAGGTGGAGGGAAGAGCAGGAAGGACTGCATCTCATGGTTAGATGGCCAGCTCAGCCACAGTAGAATAGAATACCTGAGGTAGACTCCTAAGGTTTTTGACTCCAGTCTCTGGCTTCTGTACAGCTTCTGTGGACTCACCTAGGGCCTAGGAGAACTTGCTGCCCTGAAGAGGACACAGGCCTAGCTGGTTTCACCACCTGCTGATTGCAGAGCCCTAAGGCCTTGAGCCAACAACACAGGCAGTAGTCAGGTAGTGGTTACAGTGGGCCTTGGGTGAGAACCAGGGCTGTGTTGGCTTCAAGTCTGACCCAGTGCAGTCCTAGTGGTAATGGCCATGTGTGCTTGTATCACCATACCCCTAATGCCAGATAGCTCAGGAGTGGGAGAGGGGGAGAGGGAGAGAGGATGACAGGGGAGAGGGGGAGAGGGGGGAGGGGAGAAGGATGAGGGAGGGGAGGAAAGGGGAGGAGAGGGGAGAAGGATGAGGGAGGGGAGGGGAGGAGACAGGGAGAGAGAAACAGTTTCTGCTTGGTAATCTGGAGAATTCTTCTGGATCTTTCTCAAGATCACCAAGGTAGTATCTCTATGAGTCTACAAGAACTATAGCATTACTGGGCTTGTGGTTTCCAATAATGCAGATACAGCTTAGATCACAGCACCCAAGTACTTCTGAATACCACGAAAGCCCTCCCAAGAAGGACAGATACAAACAAGCCCAGAATGCAAAGACTGCAATAATACTAACTATTCAATGTCCAGATACTGATGAACATCGACAAGCATCAAAATCATCCAGGAAAACATGACGTCACCAAATGAACTAAATAAGACACCAGGGACCAGTTCTGGAGAAACGGAGATATGTGACCATCCAGATAGAGAATTCAAAATATCCGTTTTGAGGAAATTCAAATTCAAAATAACACAGAGAAGAAATTCAGAACTCTATCACATAAACTTAACAAAGAAATTGAAATAAGAATCAAGCAGAAATTCTGGAGTTGAAAAATGCAATTGAAGAATATATCAGAGTTTCTAAATACCAGAACTGATCTAGCAGAAGAAACAGTGAGCTTGAAGACACACTATTTGAAAATACACAATGAGGGGAAAAAAAAGATTTTAAAAATGAAGCATGGATACAAGATCTAGAAGACAGTTTTAAAAGAGCAAATGTGGGCTAGATACGGTAGCTCACGCCTGTAATTCCAGCACTTTGGGAGGCCGAGGCGGGTGGATCACAAGATCAAGAGATCGAGACCATCCTGGCCAAGATGGTGAAACTCCATCTCTACTAAAAATAGAAAAATTAGCTGGGCATGGTGGTGCACACCTGTAGTCCCAGCTACTCAAGAGGCTGAGGACAGAGAATCGCTGGAACCCGGAAGGTGAGCCAAGACCATCCACTACCCTCCAGCCTGGTGACAGAGTGAGACTCCATCCCAAAATAAATAAATAAGTAATAAAAATATAAATAAAAGAGCAAATGTAAGAGTTACTGGCTTTGAAGAAGAGGTAGAGAAAGAGACATGGGTAGAAAGTTTCTTGGAAGGATAATAACAGAACTTTCCAAACCTTGAGAAAGATATCAATATCCAAGTACAAGGTTATAGGACACCAAGCAGATTTAACCCAAAGAAGACTACCTGAAGACATTTAAGTATCAAACTCTTAAAGGTTCAGGACAAAAAAATAATCCTAAAAGCAACAGAAAAGAAACAACA
Organism: Saimiri boliviensis; assembly: GCF_048565385.1. NCBI lineage: Eukaryota > Metazoa > Chordata > Mammalia > Primates > Cebidae > Saimiri > Saimiri boliviensis. The sequence continues at coordinate 59,683,105 of NC_133470.1, forward strand.
TACAGTGGAGTTCCAATATGCCTGGCAGCAAACTTTTCAGTGAAATCCTTACAGTCCAGGAGACAATGGCATGACTTATTTAAAGTGTTGAAGGAAAAAACTTTTACCCTAGGATAGTATATATGGCAAAAATATCCTTCAAACATGATGGAGAAATAAAGGCTTTCCCAGACAAACAAAAGTTGAGGGATTTCAGTAACACCAGACGTCCTAAAAGAAATGTTAAAGGAAGTACTTTAATCAGAAATGAAGGGATGCTAATGAGCAAGAAATCATCTGAAGGTACAAAACTCACTAGTAATACTAGATACACAGAAAATTCCCCACAATATTTAGCACTGTAAGTATGGTGTGTAAACTATCCTTAAATAGAAAGACTAAAAGAAAAACCAACCAAAAATAAATATAACAATATTTCAAGACATAACAGTATAAGATATAAATAGAAACAACAGAAAGTTAAAAAGAGATGGGAAGAAGTTAAACTGTAGAATTTTTATTAGTTTTTTTGTTTGTTAGTAGTTAATTTTTTAATGCAAGCAGTGTTAAGTCATCAGATTAAAATAATGGGTTATATTATTTGCAAGCCTCATAACCTCAAATCAAAAAACATAAAACAGATACACAAAAAATAAAATAAATAAGTTATATCATACCATCAGAGAAAATCACCTTCACTAAAAGAAAGACAGGACAGAAGGAAAGAAGGAAGAGAAAGTCAGTATATCAAAGAGATATGTGCACTCACATTTGTTGCAACACTATTCACAATAGCCAAGATTCAGAAGCAACCCAAGTGTCAATCAAAAGATGAATAGATAAAGAAAATGTGCTACATATACACAATGGAGGACTATTTGGACATATACAAGAATTGAGATCCTGTCATTTTCAACAATTTATATGAAACTCGAGGTCATTATGTTAAATGAAATAAGCCAGGCACAGAAAGACAAACTTCCCATATTCTTCTTTATTTGTGGGAGCCAAAAATTAAAACAATTCAACTCATGGAGACAGAGAGTAGAATGATGGTTACCAGACACTGGGAAGGGTTGTAGGGGGTAGAAGGAAGTGAAGATGGTTAATGGGTACAAAGAAATAGTTAGGAAGAATGTGTAAGACCTAGTATTTGCTAGCACAACAAGGTGACTATAGTAAAAAGTAATTTCATTGTATATTTAAAAATAACTAAAAGGGAAAATAAATGCTTGAGGTAATGGATACCCCATGTACCCTGATATGATTATTACACATTGTATGCCTGTACCAAAATATCACATGTGGCCCATAAATATACACATCTGTGTACCCCCAAAAATAAAAATTAAATTAAAAGAAATAAAACCTCTCAGACAAAGAAAGTTGAAGGAATTTGTTGCCAGCAGATTTCTTTGTAAGAAATGTTAAAAAGAAGTTATTTAGAGAGAAGGAAAATGATATAGATCAAAAACTCAGATCTACATAAAGATAGGAAAAGCATCAAAAGAAGAATAATTGAAGGTAGTGTGTGTGTGTGTGTGTGTGTGTGTGTGTGTGTGTGTATATCATGAAATACTACTCAGCCATAAAAGGAATGAAATCATGTCTTTTGCAGAAACATGGTTGGAACTGGAGGCCATTATCTTAAGTGAAATAACTCAGAAGCAGAAAGACAAATGCCACATCTTCTCAAGTATAGGTTGGAGCTAAATAATATGTATACATGGACACGGAAAGTGATAAAATAGACATTGGAGACTTGGAAAGATGGGAGGGATGGAGGAGGAAAATCCCGAAACCTGAAATACCCATGATGCCTTGGGTGATATTGGGAAAACACTCTAACAGGGAGGGCAATGCCCAGAAAAGCTCCATAATAAAATGGAAGTGGCTTATACATGATAATGCTACCTGTGAATGCAAAGAGGAGGTACTCATGAGCAGAGTCTCATTTTCCCTAGGACTGACTCTGGAACTGCATGAGGAGTTGCTGGATTCTACCGTCACTGGGATAGTGCCCTGCAAACAGTTCTCAACCGACTGACAAGGAGCTGCTTAATTTATGGATGGCAGTGCCAAGGTAAAAAAGAATATCCTTCCAATATTCTATTTGGAAGGATATCATCTGATCAAAGAAGGTAAAAACAAATCACCTTAGCAGGCTGAACTACATGCTGTTTTCGCAGCAGTGAAGGAAGAATTGAACAGTGGTAAAAGCCCCTATGTTTGAGTTTTGACTGACTCACTGGCAGTGGCCAATGACCTGGCCATATAGTCTTACAGAAGGGAAATGGAAAACTGGCCCATTAACAGGATGTCTGTATGATGTATGGCTCTAAGGAAAATCACTAGGGAAATTTGAGGGGTGGATTAATGTGGGATATGTTGATATCCATCAAAAGAATACCCTTCCAGATTTGAAAAGTGATTACAATCAACAAGTGGATATCCCTGTGTGCTCCCAAGGTGGCCCCTTGGGTCCATGAAATTTGTGGGCATTTAAAAACTCAGCAGTACAGAGATAGGTTGAACCTAGACATATTCCTCTTGTACCCTCTGAAGCACAAAATGTCAGTAACTGTTCTGTTTTCCAACAAAAGAGACAGAGACTTAAATGGCTGTGTGGCAGATTCCTCAGGGGGAAGGCCCTGAACACAGCTGGCAAGTCAGACTGATGCTGGTAGCCCCAGGGTATGAGTTTCATCAGCAGTAGACAATAACTCTGGATTGGCCTTTGCTTACACAGTTGTTGATGAAAATGCTCAGAATGTAATAAAAGAACTGGAACAGAATATACTGCACCAATTTAGGCTGCTGAGTCACAGTTTTTCAGACCAAGAAACACTTTATAACCCATAATGTCCAACAATGGGCAGAGATATATCCTCCTAAGAATAATAGAAAGAGAAGAGGAACAGGCAATTGAAACATTGGTTGCCTAAAATGGGGGCAGACATAGGGATGAAGGACTGGCTTACATGCCTTCACAAGCTCATACTCAATATGGGGGGTGGGGCTAAGGAAGTGTCCCCACTAGATAGACTCCTCTGTTTTTCTTGTGAGTCTGAGGAAGAGGAGTTGGGGAAGGATGCTAGTATGACCGCAATTCTTTCCAAGGGGGAGGACACTGGTATGATGACAATATTTCTTATTTTTTTCTTTCCTTCTCATATCAGCTCAACTTAATGTTTCCTACCTGATGAAACATAAGCAAGACCATGGCTGCAACCACAAGTGTTAGAAACAGGGCTGATTCCTAAGCAAGAAACCTAACTATATTTTAAAATCTTTATGTCAGAATTCCTAAGGGCCTCATGTGGGCAGGATGTGTCTTTACCCTATCTAGCAAAAGTGGGGTTAAGAGTAAATGCAGCTGCATTGCTTGCTTAATGGTCAAGATAGTCCACTAGTTCTGTATCTATACAATACTACCTTATATAAATGGGAGTGGACTGAGGGGGAGGCATTTGCTAGATTAGTATTGGCTGTTATCTGGACCAGCACCTAATGTTCTTTCAAATGTGGAAGTTTGGTTATAAATAGAAAAAAGGAGGAATAGTAGATGAGAGTAAGGAATGAACAAATGAGTTATGCAGTAAGGGAAATCCAATATTACATCAATACCTCAAGAGTTTCAGAGCAAAAGATGATATTGTCTCTTACCTCAATTATACCAGATCCTGAAAAGGTGAAGCCATATATTGCGGAGACCACTCCTGCTTTTGGAATCTGACCAAATAGAAGCCTGGAAACCTCAGTGGCCTTACCCTGGGAGACAATTTCATGATGCAATGATGAACTGGACAAATTATTAATGACTGAAGGGGACTTCAGTAATGTGCCAGTATTTTTTAACCATTATGATCCTTTTGCTATATTTGAGATCTGTGGTCAAACACCAGGGATCTTTACACTATGGTATAATTAGAAGTGTATTTAGTCTGAGGTTCCTGGCACAAGGGTCCTAAAAGCCTTAGGAGAAAAGAATGGGCCAAAGACCTTAACAGAAACCTTATCAAAGAAGATATAGGATGACAAATACACATATAAAAAGATGCTCCAATCACATGTCATCAGAAAAATTCAAAATAAAACAATGAGATACCACTGGATACCTATCAGAATGGCCAAAATCACAAACACTGACAACACCAAATGCTGGTGAGGACACGCAGCAACAGGACTCTTATTCATTGCTGGCAGGAAGGAATGCAAAAGGACACAGGAATTTGGAATACAGTCTACCAGTTTCTCAGGAAAAAAACATACATAGTCTTACCATGAGACCTAGCAATCATCCTCCTTGGTTATTAATATTTGCCAAAGAAGCTAAAAATGGCCACACAAAAACCTGCACATGAATGTTTACAGAAACTTCATTCACAACTACCAAAACTTGGGAGAAATCAAGATGCCCTTCAATAGGTGAATGAATAAATAAAATATGATATATTCATACAATACAATATCATTCAGTGCTATCAAGACACAAAAATACATGGAGAAACCTTAAATGCACATTACTAAGTGAAAGAAGCCAATGTGAAAAGGCTATATATTGTATGATTCCAACTACATGACATCTGGAAAAGACAAAACTATGGAATAGTTTTGGATGGAGGGATGAATAGGTGGAGCACAGAGAATTTTTAGGGCAGTAAAAATACTCCATATGGTATTGATATTGTAATGATATATACATGTCATTATAACTTTGTCTAAACCCATAGAATGTACAACATCAAGAGTGAATCCTCATATAAATTATGGACATCAGGTGACTATGTATGTCAATTTAGCTTCATCAATTGTAATAATTGTACCACTCTGGTGGGGGATGGAGGAGGCTATGCACGTGGTGGGGAGAGGGGATATATGGGGATCTCTGTACCTCCCTGTTAGCTTTTCTGTGAACCTAAAACTTAGCTAAAAAATGAAATATTAAACTTAAAAAATAAAGTGAGGTAAAAACTAACCAGAGGAAAACAGCTCATTTTGCTTTAACAAAGGAATGAACGTGAAAGTATTGGCAAACTCAACTAAGGAAGTTTACAGTAAGAAGGGTAGAACATACTGTAAGACTGGCCTTATCAGGAGGGGTCTAACATAGATAATAAAGACTGTGGTCAGGAAAAGTAGCTGATTTTTCAGCGATAAATCTGAGAAGTCTAGTTTATATAAAGTAACTTCTTACAGTAAATTTTACTTATATGAATCTCAGCTGAGCTAAAGTTGATTTCTTCACTATTTAATTCGGTGACTCCATACTAAACAATCTAGGAAGGGTCCAGTAATAAAAATATACAGTACAAATAAGAGTGAAGACATACAAAGGAATGCATAATCTATTTAAGAGAAAAAACTGCTTTAAAAAAATTTAGCATATGAGTTGTCAGTACTTAGGTAGATACTGCTCATCTATAACCACAGGAATTTTGGAACAGAAAGGACCTTTAAAAATTATCCAGTCCAGCTTTTAAAATTTTACAGATGAGGAAAATAAAGCTTTGAGAAGTGAAATAAGTTGCCATTGCCTATGGTAAACCAAAAGTTATTGAAATAGCTGAACCTATAATTCAATTCTTGAGTCCTCTCATTGAATTCGGCACTTAATTTTTTTTTTACAAGTTAGTCTAATCTATTTATTAAATCAGGTTCTAACTTCTACATGAAAATGTTGCTAGAGGATGCTCTCTATTACTACATTTACTTGAAAACAATGAAGGTATATTTTGAAAAGTGTTGTGTAATTTCTCATTAATTCAAACAGGATTCCGTCCCTTACCCTGTTCCTCAACTGGTTTTAATGTGTGTTGTTTTACTGTATGCCACAATTAAGAGGAATATGAAGCACCTTTAAGTCCAGTGTTGAAGATATTATAAATAACTAATATTCAGTCATTTAAATAAATTGAGTGTCAATTGTGTGTCAGATACTGCTCTAGGTTTCAGTGATACAAAGATAAATACAAATATAGTCCTAGCCCTCAAGGCACTCTTACAATCTAGTAGCTATCATGGTTTAGTCCTTTTTTTAAAAAAGCTTCTTATTGTTGAAAACTTCAAAGATGTCCAAATGTTAACAGACAAGCATAATGAATCCCTCTGTACCTATCACACAGCTTCAATAATTATTAACTCATCAATCTTATCTCCTTGATACTTCCACCCACTTCTTCCTCTCCAACATTATTTTGAAGCAAATTCCAGATATCACATTATTTCAACTATACATATTTCAAGATGTGTCTGTAAGAGATAAGCAATAGTTTTAAAAAACAACCACACTACAATTATCATGTCTAAAAGTTAATTTCTTAATGCCAGCAAATATTTGGTCATTATTCAAAATTCCAATTGCTTCATCTTTTGTTTTGTTTGAGATCCCTTCTAATGGATTTATGAAGTCTATAAAGAAAAGGCAAAATGCAATTGGATAAAATCTGCATTATGAAAAAGACAGTTATAAGGCATCTGTCCTATGTTATCTCAGTCAAAGATATTTCCAAAGAATTTATCTGAAAAAATATATTACCTCCAGTTGCAAAAGTCAAGTAGAGAGAACTATTACAGAGTTCTTGTCTAAGCAGAGAATGCAGAGATGGCTGATATGTCTCTGAAAGTTATCCCTAATTAACACCCTGAGCAGAGTTTTCTCTCAAATAATCAGGAGGTAGTGAGTTTTGTGAATGAAAAATTAGTGACCAAAGTCTTCGACGAACTGTTAAGTTTTAATATCTTATGCCAAGAAATGCACAGAAATATATTTGGTCGTATGCATGGCAACATATTTGAATACTCCCTGCTGACCTGATATAGAATCATAACCAACAAGAAATCAAGGTTATATGTTCTGTGGGAAAGTAAGAGATACGTCTATATTTGAGTCATCTGTTAAGAAAGGGGCAAGAGATACAATATCATAATTCTACCACAGATAACATTATTGAGGGCTTATTAAGTTCCTGACACTCCAAATGTTTTACATGTATTAACTTATACTCTGGTTTCTCTGCAGATCATATAAGCCTTTCGCCTTTTAGAAGTTTTAACTCATTGAGTCATCAGAGCAACCCAAAGACATAAGTACTACTATTTTTCCCACTTTACAGATGGGGAAACTGAAGCTCAGAAAAGTTAAGAAATGTGCCTAAGGATACACATCTAACAAGTAGCAGAGCCAGGATATGAACCCAGGAAGACTGACCCCAAAGCCTGTGTTGACCTTACACACTAAACTAAGTATCTCTTAATATACAGTTTATATTGTAAGTTATTATAATTTGTCTAATGGCAAAAACATTATTTTTGATGAAATAACTCACTTATCTTCAGATTCCGGCATTTCAGCAATTTTTGGAAAAACAAGATGAATCAAACATCTGTATGATAAAGTAATATAGAAAGTGATTCTTAGGTTAGGAAGAAACGTGTGAATGAATATATACCAAATTATTAACCTTGATTACTCTGGGAGGGAAAAGAGCAGGTAAAGGGGGGATTAATCTTATTTTACGTATATGTATTTTATTGTTTTAATGGTTGCAATGAAAACATTCCAACTTTATAATTTTGAAAGAGGAATTTAATAAAATAATTTAAAAACAAAAGTGTTGCTTATAACAAATTCTTTTTTTTTTTTTGAGACAGAGTCTTGCTCTTTCATCAGGCACCAGACTGGAGGGCAGTGGCGTGATCTTGGCTCACTGCAACCTCCGCCTCCCGGCTTCAAGCAATTCTCCTGGCTCAGCCTCCCGAGTAGCTGGGACAACAGGTGTGTGCCACCACGCCCAGCTAACTTTTGTATTTTAGTAGAGACAGGGTTTCACTATGTTGGCCAGAATGGTCTCAGTCTCTTGACCTCGTGATCTGCCCACCTCTGCCTCCCAAAGTGCTGGGATTACAGGCGTGAGCCACCACGCCCAGTCATAACAAATTCTTAAATGGTTCCACAGTTTATATCATTGTTCAAAAACACCTGCTAGAACATCAGGTATGATAAATCAGTCTTTATATATATGGTTTTTTTTTTGTAAAGAAACTGGAACTGTCCTTTGGGACTCAAACTAAAATCACTGTTCTTTGAAGGGATCTAGCAGCATAATGACAAGCAGACAAAATAAGGTAGCTGGTAAAGTTTTAAAACCTAAAAAGCTTTAAAAAATACTGTCTGTCCTGAATGATGTTTAAATATTTACCTTACTGAAGGCATGCAAATATCTCAAGACTCCTCTGACACTTATTTATGTGACTCCATTTCCCTTTGGAAATGTGGCCTCAAGTGTAATTGACTAAAAGGAGAACCACTCTAGAGTACTGCTGGTTTCTCATTTCTCACAGTGGCATTTTCTCAGTCATACCATTAAGTATTTATCAAATCCCAACCTCACTCTCCTCTGCCTCACTTTTTTATGTAAAAGTTCTCTTGATCTCAATAGCACTATTTTGGCAAAGTTTATTGACCAAGAGTAAGATGAGCAGAGGAAATCCTTTCTCTTCCACAGGATGTAGGTTACTTACTTTGTAGCTGTAAGAACTTTTTCTTGGTCTTCTGAACGTTGAGCCAAATATTCCAAAGCTTTTTCTGCCACAATTTGTTGTCCATTCTAAAAACAACAAATATGTTAAATTACATCTCAAAGTGATACTGCAAAATGCTATCTATATTCCTGTTTACTAAAGAAGATTCAATGCTATTCCCATCAAGCTACCAATGACCTTCTTCACAGAACTGGAAAAAAACACCTTAAACTTCATATGGAACCAAAAGAGAGCCCGCATAGCCAAGTCAATTCTAAGCAAAAAGAACAAAGCAGGAGGCATCACACTACCGGACTTCAAACTATACTACAAGGCTACGGTAATCAAAACAGCATGGTACTGGTACCAAAACAGAGATATAGACCAATGGAACAGAACAGAGGCCTCAGAGGAAATACAACATACCCACAACCATCTGATCTTCGACAAACCTGACAAAAACAAGCAATGGGGAAAGGACTCCCTGTTTAATAAATGGTGTTGGGAAAACTGGCTAGCCATGTGCAGAAAGCCGAAACAGGACCCCTTCCTGACACCTTACACCAAAATTAACTCAAGATGGATTAAAGACTTAAACATCAGACCTAATACCATAAAAACCTTAGAAGAAAATCTAGGCAAAACCATTCAGGACATAGGTGTAGGCAAGGACTTCATGACCAAAACGCCAAAAGCAAGGGCAACAAAAGCCAAAATAGACAAATGGGACCTAATCAAACTCCACAGCTTCTGCACGGCAAAAGAAACAGTCAGTGGAGTGAATCGGCAACCAACAGAATGGGAAAAAATTTTTGCAGCCTACCCATCTGATAAGGGGCTGATATCCAGAATTTACAAAGAACTAAAGCAGATCTACAAGAAAAAAACAAACAAGCCCATTCAAAAATGGGCGAAGGATATGAACAGATACTTTACAAAAGAAGACATACAGGAGGCCAACAAACATATGAAAAAATGCTCATCATCACTGGTCATCAGAGAAATGCAAATCAAAACCACATTGAGATACCATCTCACACCAGTAAGAATGGCGATCATTAAAAAATCGGAAAACAACAGATGATGGAGAGGATGTGGAGAAATAGGAACACTTTCACACTGTTAGTGGGAATGTAAATTAATTCAACCATTGTGGAAGACAGTGTGGCAATTCCTCAAGGACCTAAAAATAGAAATCCCATTTGACCCAGCAATCCCATTACTGGGTATATATCCAAAGGATTATAAATCATTCTACTACAAGGACACGTGCACACGAATGTTCATTGCAGCACTGTTTACAATAGCAAAGACCTGGAACCAACCCAAATGCCCAACGATGATAGACTGGATAGGGAAAATGTGGTACATATACACCATGGAATATTACGCAGCCATCAAAAACGATGAGTTCACGTCCTTTGTAGGGACATGGATGAACCTGGAAACCATCATTCTCAGCAAACTGACACAAGAGCAGAAAATCAAACACCGTATATTCTCACTCATAGGCGGGTGTTGAACAATGAGAACACATGGACACAGGGAGGGGAGCACTACACACTGGGGTCCGTTGGGGGGAAATGGGGGAGGGGCGGGGGGTGGGGAGGTGGGAAGAGATAGCATGGGGAGAAATGACAGATACAGGTGAGGGGATGGAAGGCAGCAAACCACACTGCAATGTGTGTACCTATGCAACAATCTTGCATGTTCATCCCATGTACCCCAAAACCTAAAATGCAATTAAAAAAAAAAAAAAGAAAAATATCTAAACATGTTCATTTTGTATTCTCAAAAAAGCTACTGCAAGATGGCCAAATGAAGATACAACTCACTGACAAAAACAGAACACATTGGTATTAGCCCCAGAAACCCATTCAAACACTCAAAGCCTTGCCAATACTACCCTTAATCCACTAGGACAAATCTTATTGTGGTCTTTAGTTTCCATTTATTAGCAGTAAATAAAAGACCTCCAGATTGTCAGGTCTTTTTCCAGCACTCTATTCACAAAAGTCTCCACATATCTCCTCTTCTGTACTCTTTTTCTATCTCTCCTGAACTCATCTAACCCTTCCACTATGCTCTCTGAAATTCAGTCCACTCAGCAAAATCTCCTCTACTAGCAACCTCTTCCCTCAACTTAGGTCCCTCCACATTCTTGCTCTAATGGAAATCTAAGTTTCTGCCAAGGATGCTGCTTCCACTGAAGCCCTCTTAAGAGTGGTGGCTGTTTTTGCTCTCACTAGCTTTCCCTTAGGCCTGGAGATGGAGTAGTGTCTTTCTTGCTCTTCATTGCCATTTAAAAATTATTCTCCCATTCTATTCCCTAAAATTCTGAACTTTCAATTTCCTATAACCAGACTATATCACCCACCCCTTCATTGTTGCTGTGGCCTACTAGCTCCCAGGCCATGTCTTTTCATTTTTTTTTTTTTGTGACGTACCTATTGCTCAGTTATTTTTTTGCAAAAACTGCCCACCTTAATTTTTGGCATTTTCTTTCTCTCTCTCTCTCTTTTTTTAAACACAGAGTCTTGCTTTTGTCATCCAGGCTAGAGTGCAATGGTGCAATTTCGGCTCATTGCAACCTCTGCCTCCTGGGTTCAAGCAATTCTCCTGCCTCAATCTCCAGAGTAGCTGGGATTACAGGTGCCCACCACTATGTCCAACTAATTTTTGTATTTTTAATAGACAGGTAGTTTCACCGTGTTGGCCAGGCTGGTCTCGAACTCCTGACCTCAGGTGATCTGCCTGCCTTAGCCTCCCAAAGTGCTGGGATTACAGGCGTGAGGCACATGCCTGGCAAATTTTCAGCATTTTCAATATATTGGTAGAGGATCCTCCCAATATTCTAGTCTCTGAGTTTCTAAAATTTTACTCTAACAATTACCTTAGCCATTCACTTCCACAGTCATTCACTAGACTGTCATTACTAACAATTGCAACCCTTTCATACTCTCAGTCAGGGTTAGGACTACGGTGGGACAGAGAGGTGAGTGAAGCACCTAGGGTGCAAAATTTAAGGAAGCTCTCAGTGTTGTACAAGTACCAAGCCTTTACTTGTACCACCCATACAATAGGCTCCTCCTTAAGTATTGTGCCCTAGGCATCTCACTCCCTTCCCCTAGTTCTCCATCCTAGCTCTTACATTCACATATTCTACTTTCTGTCTACCACCTCTTACCTTTCCAACTTGATCCCTCTATTATCCTGACTCCAGCAATCTTTCTACTGCAGTAAGACCCCAACCCACTGATGCTACCAGTTTTTCACTGTCTCTCATCCCTTTGAGGTTCTACTGCATACCCAGTTTAAATTCCATGGGGACTAATTATAACCACTCTCTTTTTTTTTTTAATTTTCCTGCCCTTCTTTTGCTTTATTGTATTCATCTGGCAAAGCCCCAAGTCTGATTAAGTCCAACTTTCTACTGATTTTGGTGCTTACATCCAATCAGATGAATGTGGCCAGAAAAAAAAATACATACAATCATTTCTTTTGTTTTAAAACATCATGAAATGGCCTTAATGCTACTGGCAAGCATATCACAGTTCCGTAGTCATTCACTTTCTTACTTTCCGGGATGAATAGTTAATACTTTATCCCTTCTTCTCAACTGCCTAATATCTCCTCTCCTGAGCTCATCATTTGAGACTAAGAATGGGTGGGAGAAAAGAGGAACTAGCAAAGGAGAAAAAGTGACTTGTGAGGTAGGATGAAAATAAGAATAATGTGGTGTCCTAGAAGCCAACTGTGTTTCAAGGAAGAAAGGGTGATAAACTGCACTGAATGTTGCTGGTAGGTCAAATACAATGAGGACTGAGAATTAATCACCGCAATTTACAGTACAGAGGTCATTGGTGAACTTGACAAAAGCAGTTTTGTTAGAGTGGTAGGGCAAAAGCCTGATTAGAGCAAGCTCAAGAGAGAACTGGAGACAGTAAAAATAGACAACTCTTTAGGAGTTTAACTACAAAGGGAAGAAGAGAAACTGGGGAGTAGTTGGTGAGAGAAGGAAAGTCAAGAGGTTTTTATTTGCTTCATATGGGATAAATGAGCATGTTCACATGCGAATGGGAATAAACCAGTAAATAAAAAGTTGACAAAGTGAGAAAAAGGCAAGAGGTGATAGAAACAAGTATGTAAGTTTAGAGACTGGCTTTAGGAAGGAAGATGATAGCTCATATATGGTAGCAGTTGAGAAGGCAGACTATGTGGTATGATTCCTAGTATGTGAGTAGAGGTGATAGTAGGAATCTGTGTAAGTTCTCTTTCTGACTGCTTCAGTTTTCAGAACCTAAAATATCCACATTACCTCTTGGGAGGTGGGGGAATGAATTCTGTAAAGGGATTTAAAGATAAGGTAGCTTATTTTAAAAGAAGAGAAAGCAGTGTTTTACCTGCTTAATACCCCACTCACTACCCTTGTCTCGACTCTCATTATTTTAAAACTGAATTATTATCACAGCCTCCCACTGGGTCCTACATACACCTTCTCCCCATGCTTTTCCCCATGCACAACCCAAATTATTTTAGTAAGCACTACTTTTACATAAATTACCATCAATATTTTCTTATTGCTTAGAGAATAAAATGTATATATAATCTTGTCACAGCTATTTCTTCTACTTTATTTTATACTCTCCCCTATAGCATCATCATAATAATAAAAGTCATGGCCGGTACTGTGGCTCACACCTGTAATTCCAACACTTTGGGAGACTGAGACAGGCAGACTACTTGAGGCCAGGAGTTCCAGACCAGCCTGGCCAATATGGTGAAACCCTATCTCTACCAAAAATACAAAAATTAGCCAGGCGTGGTGGCACACACCTGTAATCCCAGCTACTTGGGAGGCTGAAGCACAAGAATCGCTTGAACCTGCGAGGCAGAGGTTACAGCGAGCCGAAATTACAACACTGCACTCAAGCCTGGGTGACAGAGAGAGACTTTGTCTCAAAAAAAAAATAAAAATAAAGAAAGAGAGAGAGAGAGAGAGAGAGAGAGAGAGAGAGAGAGAGAGAAAAGAAAAAAAGCCACTATTACATTAAGCAAAATATCTGAAATGGTGGACACATAAGCCCTCCATGACTTTAACCAAATACTGTCTCTCAAACCAATCACATTTTTTCTCCATCTCTTGCTTATACCATCCCTTCCTTTTAAAAAACGTTCTTACTTATGTAAATGCTACCCTTTCCAAAGCCAAACTTAAGGTTTCCTTCCACTGTAGAGACTTCTCAAATAAATTCCAGTTCTCATTCTGTCTCTTCCTACTCTAAATTTCAGTAATTTTTAATATATATATTAGTTATTTCGTCTTTATTCTATATACTTACATAGAATTCTATATTCCATAGCCTTAATTTCCTAATGCATGGCTTGTCTATTCAAATTGACTTGTGAGACCCTGGAGGAACATATTTCTAGCATCTAGCCCAATATATTGCCCAAAGTAGTTGCTAAATACAGTTTGAATGATATGTGTTTTAATGTCAATGAGTAGGGTAATAGAACTGAAGGAAGAAAATATTTGGCAGATGCAGATATAGGCTGTATTTGTGCAGAATGGGGGAAAAGATGAAAGAAAGGAAACACAAAGACAATTATCTTTTCAAAGGAAGGTTTACAAATTTACATTTGATGTAGAAAGCTGAAGAGAACTAGTGGAAGAATTATGGAACTATAGTTCTGATCAGGAAGATGGTTTTCCTATTTAAAGTAGTTTAAAAAAGGAGATAAACATAATAGTTTATAAGTCACATTTTCAGCTACCTTAATCAATTTTTGTAACAATCCTGGAGATAGGTGTTATCTTTATTTTGCAAAGGATGAAATTAAGATTTGAAGAAGTACCTATTAAATGGCAGAGCCAGTATTCAAACCTAGTCTAAGAGCTCCACAGGTGCTACTATGCTTTTCCTAATTCAATATATTAATAAAATCAGAATTCTGTAACAAACAGGGATATAAGTATTTATTACTTCTAAACTATTATTATTTTGTGGTTGTAAACTCAAAGGATCCACAGAAATTTAAACCATTTTGTTCAAATTGATGAGAAAGATAAGTTTCCAAATAGATAGCTATTTATTGTCATCGTATGGCATTTTGAACTTGGAGTTTCTTTTAAAAATTAATGTTTTGCTATGTTTATGTTGTTTTGAGCACAACTCTGTTACCTCACTCACTGTTTCATTTACTTTAGTCTGTTATTATAATGAAATAAGAAGAAATAAAGCAGTTCTGCAACCAAGTTTGACATAAAAATATGAGGCAAAGCAAACAGTAAAGGTCTCTTCTCTAACTGATAACGATTTTACTAACTGTCTTTTAAAAAGGAAAAAGGGTAAAAATCTACCAGATGAATACATATAAATTACCTCTAGAGCAAACTGGGCAGCTAAACTTAGAAGCATGATAGATGAACCTCTCTCTGCAGTTACATCATTATCTTCTGATTCTTCATCTGCTAATATATCCTCTAAAGTAATTATTGCCTGCAAAGCTGAAAAATAAGAAAACAATTCAAAAATGAAATACTCTAATCAAAGAAATGACATTATCTATGGTTAATTATGCCACAATGAGTTTGGAACTTATTTTAAAAACATTATTATCTTTAAAATATTAGTTAGTATTCATAAAGCAATGTGAGTTGCTAAATTGTCAAAGAGGATTTGTACACCAGAAAAATACCTAACTGAGCAACTGCACTTCTGTGAATTCATCTTGTGGATATATTTGCAAAAGTAAAGAAATATATACAAGAATGTTCATCCAGCATTGTTTATAAGAGTAAAATATAGAATCACCCTAAATTCCATCATAATGAATGGGCTAAACACACTTTGGTATACCCATAAAATGAAATATAATACGGAATAAAATAAAAAATTGAGTAGCTGTGTGTTTTATTCTACTATATGTCTTAAAGGTGGAATATGACAAGTTAAATATATGCACTATAGACTTTAAGCAACAAATAAATATATGTTCTAGCTAATAAGCAAAAAGGGAGATAAATGTAATCATAAAAATTCAATTAATTAAAAAGAAAGCAGAAAAAAAATAACAAATGGGACAAACAGAAGATAGTTAACAAGATGCTAAATTTAAATCTAACCATGACAATAATTATAAATATAAATGACCAATGAAAAGGCAGAGATAGTAAGACTGAAAACAAAACAAAGGACAACTTTTAAATATATGCCACCTACAGGAAATTCACTTTTTTTTTTTTGAGACAGAGTCTTGCTCTTGTCACCTAGGTTGGAAAGTAGCGGTACGATCTGGGCTCACTGCAACCTCCACCTCCCGGGTTCAAGTGATTCTCCAGCCTCAGCCTACTGAGTGGCTGGGATTACAGGCGTCTGCCACCACACCCAAATAATTTTTGTATTTTTAGTAGAGATGGGGTTTCACCATGTTGGCCAGGCTGGTCTCGCACTCCTGACCACAAATGATCGACCTGACTCGGCCTCCCAAAGTGTTGGGATTACAGGCGTGAGCCACCATGCCTGGCCAAGAAATACACTTTAAATATAAAAACAAAATTGATTTAAAGAAGAGGATGGGATAATATACACTAAAGTGAAGGTAATCAAAAGAAAGCTGAAGTGGCTATATTAATATGAGATAAAGTGAGTTTCAGAGCAAAGAATATTATTGGCAATAAAAGGTTATTTCAAGACAATAAAGGAATCAGTTTATCATGAGGACGTAACTCTAAATGCTTATGCACTCAATAAAATTTCAAAATATAAGAAGCAAAAGCTGGTAGAATTGCAAGGAGAAATGAACAAATCCACAATTATAGTTAAAGATTTCAATATCCTCTCTCAGTAACTGATAGAACAAATAGAAAATAAGCAAGGATACAGCACACTTAACACTAAATCAATTTGATGTGACTAACTTTAATGCACTCAACCCAACATCAGCAAAATGTACATTCCTCTCAAGTGCACATGAAATATTTACCAAGAAAAACAATATTCTGGGCCCCAGAACAAGTCTCAATATATTTAAAAGAATTAAAGTCATACAAAGTATGATCTTTGACTACAATGAAATGAAATTAAAAATCAACAAAAGAATGTTCTCTGGAAAATCTGCAAATATTTGGAAAATAAGTAACATACATCTAAATAATCCACAAGTTTAAAAAGGAATCAAAAGTTAAATTGGAAAGTATTTTGAATTGTATTAAAATGAAAACATGACATATCAAAAATTTCATATTATCACTAAAGCAGTAATTAGATGATAATTTGTAGCATTAACTGTCCAAATAGACCAGAATTAAGGTCTTAATGACCTCAGTGTTCAACTTTGGAAATAGGAAAAAGAAGAGCAAATGGAACTCAAGGAAAGCTGAAGAATAGATATGAAAAAGATCAGAATGTAAATAAATTAAATAGAAATCAGATAAAAACAATAGAGGCCAAGGTAGGAGGATTGTTTGAGCCCAGGAATTTGAGACTAGCCTGGGCAACATGGTGAGACCACGTATCTACAAAAAAATTTTTAAAATGAGCTAGATAAGGCCAGGCGCGGTGGCTCATGCCTGTAATCCCAGCACTTTGGGAGACCGAGGTGGGTGGATCATGAAGTCAGGAGATCGAGACCATCTGGCTAACATGGTGAAACCCTGTCTCTACTAAAAATACAACAAATTAGCCAGGCGTGGTGGCACTCTCCTGCAGTCCCAGCTACTCAGGAGACTGAGGCAGGAGAATTGCTTGAACGCAGGAGGCAGAGGTTGCAGTGAGCTGAGATCACACCAATGCATTCCAGCCTGGGCAACAGAGTAAGACTCTGTCAAAAAAAAAAAAAAAAAAAAAAGGAGCTAGGTGTAGTGGCATGCACCTGTGGTCCCAGCTACTCAGGAGGATGAGGCAGGAGGATAAACTGAGCCTGGGAGGCCAAGGCTGTAGTGAGCTGTGTTCGTTTTTTGTTTGTGTGTTTGTTTGTTTTTGAGACTATCTCAAACAAACAAACAAACAAAAAATAATAGAGAAAAAAATCAGTAAAACTAAAAGCTGGGTTCTTTGAGAAGATCAATAAAACTGACCTCTACATTGACTGATCCTCTAGTTACACTGACCAGGAAGAAAAATAGAGAAGACATAAATTACAAATATCAGGAATAAGAAAGGTCACACCACTGTAAGTTTTACAGATGTTAAAAGGACGATATGGGTGATATTATGAACAACTTTAGGCCGACAATTTCAACAACTTAGATGAAACAAATTTTTGAAAGACACAAACGACCAAAGCTAAATTAATAAATGATAGATAACTTGAATAGCCCCATATCTATTAAAGACATTTAATTTATAATTAAAAACCTTTCCATTAAGAAAACTCCGGTCCCAGATGGCTTCACTGGTGAAATTTACCAAAAACATTTAAGGGAGAAATACTATCAATTCAACACAAACTCTTCCAGAAAACTGAAGAGGAGAATGTATTTCCCAATTCATCCTATGAAGTCAGTATTACTCTGATAGGCAAAACCAGAAACATTACAGGAATATAAGACTACAGACCAATTTCACTTATGAACATAGATACACATATTCTAAACAAACCGTCAGCAAATCAAATCATAAAAAGAAAAGTATATATCATGATCAAATGGGGCTTATTCCAGAAATACAGCACTGGTTTAACATTTGAAAATCAGTTAATATAACTGACTATATTAGCAAACTTTTTAAAAATTGGTCATTTCAACAGATTCAGAAAACCATATGACCAAATTCAACATCCATTCCTTCCCGCCACCGCGCACCAAACAAACAAACAAACAAACAAACAAACAAAACTCCCAAGAAACAAGAAATAGAATGGAACTCCCTCAACCTGATAAGGGATACCTGTGAAAAATCTACAGCTAACATACTTACTGGTAAAAGACTAAATGCTTTCCCCCTAAAATCAGGAAAAAGATGAGGACATCCATTCTCATCAATTTTATTCAACATTTTACTGGAGAATCTAAAAGGAGGAACATAGCAAGAAAAAAAAATAAACTACACCCAGATTGAAAAAGAAGTGAAACTATCTTTATCCACAAACAACATGAGTGTCTATTTAGAAAATCTGATGGGGTTGGTCCGGTAGCTCATGCCTGTAATCCCAGCACTTTGGGAGGCCAAAGTGGGAGGACTGCTTGAGGCCAGGAGTTCAAGACCAGCTTGGCCAATGTGGTGAAATCCCAATTCTACTAAAAATACAAAAATTAGCCGGATGTGGTGGTGCATGCCTGTAATCCCAGTTTCTTTGGAGGCCGAGGCATGAGAATCACTTGAACCCAGGAGATGGAGGTTGCAGTGAGCCAAGATAGTATCACTGCACTCCAGCCTGGGTGACAGAACAAGACTCTGTCTCAAAAAACAAGCAAAACAAAAATAAAATCCAATGGAATCTAGAAGGAAGGTACTGCAACTAATAAGTGAGTTTCCAAACTCGTAGGATATAAGATCAATATATAAGAAATCATTTGTATTTCTATATATCAGCAATAAGCAATCAGAAACTGAAATTTTTAAAATGCCACTTAAAATAGCATAAAATATAGTATACTTAGGGATTAATCTGACAAAAGATGTGCAAGACAGATACAATGAAAAGTAGAAAATATTGCTGAGAGAAATTAAAGACCTAAATAAATGGAGGTATGTAAGTTGTTCATGGTTTGGAAGACTCAGCAATGTTGTTAGGATGTCAGTTATCCCCAAGCCGATCTATAGATTCAATGTAATCCCAATCAAAAATCATTTATGCAAGACTTAAAATACTGATTCTAAAATTCATATGGATATACAACAGCCTTGGAATAGCCAAAACAATTAGAACGAGAACAAAGTGGGAGGACTCACACTACATGACTTCAAATTTATTACATGGTTACATTAATAAAGACCGTATGGGAATAGTGCAAGGATGGATGAATAGAAGAATGGAATGGAATAGAGTCCAGAAAGAGATCCACACATATATGACAACTAATTTCTGATAAAGGTACAAAGGCAATTCAATCAAGAAAGAATAGTTTGTTAAACAGATGATGCTAGAACAATTGGATAGCTCTGTGCAAAAAAATAATAATAATAAACTTCAATCTATACCTTGAATCAAATACAAAAATTACCTAAAGGTGGTCATAGACATAAATGTAAAACTAAAACTGTAAAATTTCTTGAAGAAAACATGAGATGTTTTCTGTCACCTTGCACTAGGCCAGGCATCTCCAAACTTTTTACACAGGGGGCCAGTTCACTGTCCCTCAGATCATTGGAGGGCCGCCACATACTGTGCTTCTCTCACTGACCACCAGTGAAAGAGGTGCCCCTTCCTGAAGTGCAGCGGGGGGCCGGATAAATGGTCTCAGGGGGCCACATGCGGCCTGCGGGCCGTAGTTTGGGGACGCCTGCACTAGGCAAAGATTTCTTAAATACAATGCCAAAGGCACAATCCATAAAAGAAGAAAAATAAATAGAACTATGTTACAATTTAAAACTTCTGTTCATGAAGGATGGTGTTAATAAAAAGAAAAAATTTCCAAACTACATGTCTGATAAAGAACTTGTGTCCACTGAACAGCAACAAGATGGTGAAATGGGACTTTCCAATGCTCATTCCTCGCAAGAACATCAATTTGAACAACTATCCACACATGGAAAGACCTCCACAAGAGCTAAGAAAACTAGGTGAGAGATTTCAGCATCTGGCTGTGGCACAGAAATAAGAAGATGCATTGAAGAGTGTAGAAACAACAGCTTTTTAATATCCATGTCACCTCTCCCCCAACCCTAGGCCATACAGCATGAAGACATAACTTCCACTTAGGGGAAGAAGAGGAAAGTGAGTACTGGAATTTACCTCAGACCACAATAATGGGTTGGAGGCAGTAAAACTCATCACTGGGCAGGCCCTCATGGCCCCATACTCCAGGTCATATCCTGCAGACCCAGGCTGAAGACCCCAGCGGACCCAGGCTCCAGATTGGCCCTAGTGCTGGACCGGACCCATTAGCCCCAGGCTTTGGGCCTGTCCCAGTGCCATAGCAGTCCTAACGGACTCAGGCTTTAGACCCAGTCTCTATCCCTAGGACCAGGCTGACATCAGTGGTTCCAGGCACCAGATTGCTGCCAGCTCCCATAGCCCCAGGCCTCAGGTTTGCCCCAGCACTAGGCCAGCCCACAGCCCTAGTCATCAGGGTAGCACCCATGGACCCAGCCTCTAGGCTGGTCCCTGTAGATATAGGATCCAGGCCCACTCAGTGCCAGGCCAGCCCCTGCATTCTCAGGATCCAGGCACACCCCAGGTTTTTAGACTACCTCAGAGCTAGGTCGGCCTACACAGCCCCAGGCTTTGGGCCTGCCCCAATACCAGGTCTGTATCCCTGGCCTTAGGTATGAGGCTGGCATCTATGAACACAGCCTTCACATCTGCTTATGTCACTCTACACTCTAGTGGGGCCAGGCTCCCATTCTGCTCTAGCAGACCAAGGGTCCAAGCCAATTCAAATAGACCCTAGGGATGGGCTGGCCCCCATGGATCAAGGCTTCAGGACTTCCCCTATGCAACCAGGTTCCAGGACAGCTCCCGCAGCTTCAGGACCCAGGTCAGACCTCACAGATCTAGCCTCGGGGATAGCACCCACACACCCCATCCTCCAGGCTGGGCCCCACATACCCAGGCCCCAGGGCAGGTCCCCACAGCCCCACAGTCTAGGCCAGCCAGTGCGACTCCAAATAGCAATTTAGTACCCACAATCCCAGGCTTCAGGCCAGTTCTTATGGCCCTGAGGCTCCACATCTGCTCCAACACTAGGCCAGCTCCAGGCTCTAGGACTGTCTTACTGGCCTGAAGCTCCAGGGTCTGGGCCAAGGGTCTAGGACCACCCCAGTAGACCCAGGTGCCAGGCTAGCCCCCATGGACTGAGGCTCTAAAATCACCCCTACAAACCCAGGTTCCAGTCTATCAACCATTGACCCAGGACTGAGGCCTGCCCTCATGGACTCAGGCTTGAGGCCCACCCCAGTGCCAGGCCAACCCCTATAAACTAAGGCTCCAGGCCTATCCCAGGGGACCCAGGCAAAAGGCCCATTTCAGCATGTGGCTGGCTCTTGTAGATTGAGGCTGAAGGCCTACTTTAGAGTTTGGTCAGCCAATGTGGACCTAAACTTCAGGCCAGCCCCATTGGATACAGGCTCCAAGCCCAATCCTGCAGACCCAATCAAGAAGTCCACCTCAGTGAATCCAGGTTCCAGATCCAACCTCATGGACCTAGGCATCCAGGTCCACCCAGTTGCTAATCCAGGAACAAGGCCAGGCTGCCAAAGGACTCTAGGAGCCAGCCCACATGTGAACCATGCAAAACAGCCTACCCATAGTTCCTTGATAGGCTAATAAAGTACCTTCCCAGACTAAAGAGCTGCTGCACAGCAGAAGAAACCATCATCGGAGTGAACAAACAACTTAAAGAATGTGAGAACATTTTTATAATCTATCCCTCTGACAAAGGCCTAATGTCCAGCATCTACAAGGAACTTAAGCAAATTTTTTAAAAACCCACTAAAAAGTGTGCAAAGGACATGAACAGACATTTCTCAAAAGAAAACATACATGTGGCCAAAAACATGAAAAAAAGCTCGACATCACTGATCGTTAGGGAAATGCAAATCAAAACCACAATGAGATACCATTTCACACCAGTCAGAATGGCTATTATTAAAAAGTCAAAAAACAACAGATGCTGGCAAGGTTGTATGTGGAGAAAAAAAATGCTTTGACACTGTTGTTGGGAATGTAAATTAGTAGTTCAACCATTGTGGAAGACAGTATGGAAATTCCTCGAAGACCTATGGGCAGAAACACCATTTGACTAAGCAATTCCATTATGGGGTATATACCCAAAGGAATATAAATAATTCTATTATAAAGATAATGCACACGTATGTTCATTGTAGCACTATTCACCACAGCAAATACGCAAAATCAACTTATGCCTATGAATGATAGACTGAATAAAAAAATATGGTACATATATACCATGGAATATTATGCAGCCATAAAAAGGAACAAGATCACGTCCTTTGCAGGGACATAGATGGAGCTAGAAGCTATTATCCTCAATAAACTAATGCAGAAACAGAAAACCAAAAACCACATGTTCTCACTTATAAGTGGAAGCTGAATGATGAGAACACATAGACACATGGGGGTTAACAATACACACTGGGGCCTGCCGGAGGGTAGAGATTGAGAGGAGGGAGAGCATCAGGAAGAACAGCTAGTGGATGTTGGACTTAACACCTAGGTGATGGGATGATTTGTACAGCAAACCACCACGAAACACATTTACCTATGTAACAAACTTGCACATTCTGAACTTGTACCCTTGAACTTACAAGCTGGAAATTTAAAAAAATAATAACATTAAAAGAAGATTCTTCTCATAAAAAAAAAAAAGCACAGAGACTTACGGGGCAGCAACGAAAGGGCAAATATCTGAATTATAGGAGTTCAAAAATGAGACGAGAGATATGAAGGACTGGAAAACACATTTCAATAAATAGCAATAGAAAACTTTCCAAACCTGGGGAAACACATAAATATACAGGTACAGGAAGGTTATAGGACTCCATTAAGATTCAATCCAAACAAAACAACACAAAGAAATATTATAATCAAACTGTCAAAAATCAACATAAAAGAGAGGATCCTGAAAGTAGCAATAGAAAAGCAGCATATAACATATAAAGGAGTTCCAATAAGGCTAGTAGTGCTCTTCACAGCAGAAACATAGGTCACGAGACAGTGGGAAGATATATTGAAAGTGCTGAAGAGAAAAAACCCTGCCAGTTAATACTTTACCCAGTAAAACTATCCTTCAGAAATGAAGAAGAGATAAAGACTTTACCAGGCAAACAAAAGCTGTGGGAGTTCACTGCCACCCAGGCTTGTCTTACTAGAAAATAACTTTTTTTTTTTAAAAGATAAACAAAATCACTAGGCATGGTGGCTCACACCTGTAATCCCAGTACTTTTGGAGGCTGAGATGGGCAGATCACTTGAGGTCAGAATTTTGAGACCAGCCTGGCCAATGTGGTGAAATCCTATCTCCACTAAAAATACAAAAATTACACAGGTGTGGCAGCATGTGCCTGTAGTCCCAGCTACGCAGGAGGCTGAGGCAGGAGAACTGCTTGAACCTAGTGGGGAAGAGGTTGCAGTGAGTGGAGATGGCGCACTGCACTCCAGTCTGGGGGACAGAGCAAGATTGTCTCAAAAAATAAAAAAAAAAAAAAGATAAAGAAAATTGACAAACTTTTATCTAGACTAAGAAAAAGAAAAAATAGTAAGACTCAAATAAAACCATAAATGAAAGAGAAGACATTACAATTTATACCACAGAAATATAAAAATCATGAGACTACTATGAACAATTATACACCAAGAAACTGGATAATCTAGAAGAAATAGATAAATTCGTAGACATACAAAACCCAGACTGAATCATAACAAAATAAAAATTGTGAACAGATAATGAATAAGGAGATTAAATGAACAATAAAAAATTTTCCACCTAAGAAAAGCTCAGGATCTGATGGTGTCACTGTTCCTACCAAACATTTAAAGAAGAATTAATAAAAATCCTTCTCAAATTCTTCCAAAAAAAGAAAAGCATTTCACAAAATTCAACATCATTTCATGATTTTAAAACATTCAACAAATTAGGTATATAAGGAACGTGCCTTAAAATAATAAAGGCCTCATATGACCAACAGATAAATAACATCATACTCAATGGTGAAAAGTTGAGAACTTTTCCTCTGAAATAAGAAAGAATACATGGATTTCCACCTTCACTACTTCTATTAAACATACTACTGGAAGTCCTAGCCAGAGTAATTAGGCGTGAGAAAGAAATACAAGGCATCTAAGTTGGAAAGGAAGAAGTTAAATTGTCTGTTTGTAAGTAACATAATCTTATATATAGAAAACCTTCCAGATGCAATGAAGAAAAAACAAAACTTAGAACCAGTAAGTGAATTCAATTAGGTAGCAAGATACAAACTCAACATATACAAAGTAGTAGCATTTCTACATACTAACAAACTATCTGAAAAAAATATCAAGAAAATGATTCCATTTACAATAGCTATAAAAATATTTGGGAGCAAAGTTAATGTTGAAGTGAAAGACATGTACACTAAAAACTATAGAACACTGATGAAAGAAAGTGAAGAAAATACAAAGAAGTGGAAAGATATCCCATGTTCACGGATTGGGAAAATATTGTTGGATGTCCATACTACCCAAGGAAATCTACAGATTCAGTGCAATCTCTACCAAAATTCCAATGACATTTTTCAAAGAAATTAAGAAAAAAACTAAAGTTTCCATGGGAGCAAAAAGACCCTGATTAGCTAAAGCAATCTTCAGCAAAAATAACAAAACTGAACGTACCATACTACCTGAAGTCAAAATAAACTACAAATCTATACAAATCAAAACAGCATGGTATTGGAAGAAAAATAGGCACATAGGCCATTAAAAGGAAATAGAGAGCATAGAAATAAATCCACACATTTACAGTAAACTGGTTTTCAATAAAGATATTAAGAACACAAAATGAGAAAAGGACAGTTTCTTCAACAAATAGTGTCAGTAAAACTGGATACCCACATGCAGAAGAAAAAAAGTTGACTCTATCTCACAATATATATGAAAAAATCTATTCAAGATAGATTAAAACATTAAACCTAAGACATAAAACTGTAAAACTACTAGAAGAAAACATATGGGGAAATCTCCATGACATTGGTAAACACAAAATTAGACAAATGGGATTACATCAAACTAAAAATCTTCTACACAGCAAAAGAAACCATCAACAGAGTGAAGAGACAATGTATGGAATGAGAAAATATATTTACAAACCAGTCATTTGAGAAAGGGTTAACATCCAAAATATATAAGAAACTCAAACAATGCAATAGCAAGGAAACAAATAACCTGCTTTTAAAATGGGCAAATGACCGGAATAGACATTTCTCAAAAAGAGATGAAAAAGTGGTCCACAAGTATATGAAAAAATGTCTAACATCACTAATCGTTAGAGAAATGCAAATTAAAACCACAATGAAAACATCATCCCACATCTGCTAGAATAGCTATTATAAAAAAGACAAATGATAACAAGTGTTGAGGGAATGCTGGGAAGATGGCCACCTAAGAACAGCTCAGGACTTCAGCTCCCAGTGAAAGTGCAGACAGAGGGTGAGAGGACGCCGCATTTCCAGATGAATTTTTATTGCCCACAGACCAGGAGGTACCCAGGGAGAAAGGTCACCAGCGCCGCTGTTCCGGCCTGTGCGGCTGTTTTGGCCCCCGTGGGGCTGATTTGGCCTGCACGGCTGCTTTGACCACGCCCTGTTGCGGCGGTTCTCCGTACAAAAGCCACTGGTCTGGGAGCCCACTTAGCTGGCGATCCAGCCCTGAGACGGCAGAGTTGCCCATTCATCTGAAATAGCGAGCCAGGCCAGGAGATTCCTAGGCAAAAAATCCGCCAGGAGCCGGCGCCGCTGCTTGAGCCGACTCAGTGAGTCGCAGCACGGGAGATACCAGCGCCTTTTCAACAAGCGACTGGAATGTGGGGTCATTCAACTTAAAAAATAAAAGAAAAGACTCTGCGTCAGGGAGCCAGGTGATCAGGCTCGGTTGGTCCCACCCCCGACCCCCACAACAAGGAAAACAAAAACAGTAATTGGAAACCCTCTGGGTTGAGTGTTTCAAAGCAAGGACAGCTGAATCTGGGACGGTCTGGCTCGGTGGGGGAGGGGCGTCCGCCATTACTAAGACTCTCCACCACTACGGAGGCAGGCCACCATCGCCGAGGCAACCCACCGTTGCCGAGGCAACCCGCCACAACAGAGAGAGTCCGCCAAAACAGAGGCAGGGCCACATTTGCCGAGACAGTACTAACTACACCCATATAAACAGGACTGCACGGAAGAGTGCAGGGCAGCTGGGCGGAGCCCACAGCAGTTCAGCAAAGCCTCTGTGGGCAGGCAGTGGCTAGGCGTGCTGCTTGCTGGGGGGGGGCAGACTTGAGAGAAAAACGAAAAAAGGCAGCAGCGCAACAGAAACTCATAAAGCCCCAACACCCCGGGAGAGAGCACCTGGGAACAAAAAGTGCTTTATGAGTTCAGCTGCGGCAGACCTAAACGTACCTGCCCAGCAGCTCTGAACGAACAACGGAGCTCACAGCTCAGGACTTAAGCCCCAATAAAAGATAGACTGTCTCCACAAGTAGCTCCCTGACCCGAATAAATCCAAAGACTCACCTCATAAAAGAGAGAATGGACTGACAGTTGGGGAGCATCCTTCTGGGACAAAGATAGCGGAGGAGGAAACTGGTAGCAAGCAACCATTACTGTTCTGCAGCTGCTGCAGGTGATCCCCAGGCAAGCAGGGCCCGGAGAGGACCTCAGCAGTCCTACAGCAGAGGGGCCAGACTGTTAGAAGGAAAGCTTTAAAAAAAAAAAAAAAGTAACTTCAGCATCCACGAACTAGAAGCTCACTCAGAGACCCAACCTGAAAGACAGTAACTACAAAGACAACAGGTGGATAAACCCACAAAAATGGGAAGAAACCAGCGCAAAAAGGATGAAAACTCCCGAAACCAGAACACCTCTCCTCCTAAAAGGGATCACAACTCCTCACCAGCAAGGGAACCAGACTGGATGGAGAAGGAGGGTGATGAAATGACAGAATCAGACTTCAGAAGGTGGGTAGTAAGAAACTACAGTGAGCTGAAAAAACATGTTCTAACCCAATGCAAAGAAACTAGGAAGCTTGAAAAAAGACTGGACGAAATGCTAACGAGAATCAACAGCATAGAGAGGAATATAAGTGAATTGATGGAGCTGAAAAACACAACACGAGAACTTCGTGAAGCATGCACAAGCTTCAACAGCCGAATTGACCAAGCAGAAGAAAGGATATCAGAGGTCGAAGATCAACTCAATGAAATAAAAAGAGAAGGCAAGAACAGAGAAAAAAGCAAAAAAAGGAATGAACAAAATCTTCAAGAAATGTGGGACTATGTGAAAAGACCCAATCTACGTCTGATAGGTGTACCTGAATGTGACGAAGAGAATGAATCCAAGCTGGAAAATACTCTTCAGGATATTATCCAGGAAAACTTCCCCAACCTAGCAAGGCAGGCCAATATTCAAATACAGGAAATACAGAGAACACCACAAAGATATTCCTCAAGAAGAGCAATACCAAGGCACATAATCGTCAGATTCACCAGGGTTGAAATGAAAGAGAAAATGCTAAGGGCAGCCAGAGAGAAAGGTCGGGTTACCCACAAAGGGAAGCCCATTAGACTCACAGCAGATCTCTCAGCAGAAACCCTACAAGCAAGAAGAGATTGGGGGCCAATATTCAACATCCTTAAAGAAAAGAACTTTCAACCCAGAATCTCCTATCCAGCCAAACAAAGCATCATAAGTGAAGGAAAAATAAAATGCTTTGCAAACAAGCAAGCACTCAGAGATTTCATCACCACCAAACCTGCTCTACAAGAACTCGTGAAAGAGGCTCTACACATATAAAGGAACAACCAGTACCAGCCACTCCAAAAACACACCAAATGGTAAAAGAGCATCAACACAATCAAGAAGCTGCATCAATTAACCAACAAAACAGCCAGGTAGCATCAAAATGACAGTATCAAATTCACACATAACAATACTATCCCTAAATGTCAATGGACTAAATGCCCCAATCAAAAGACACAGCCTGGCAAATTGGATAAAAAGCCAAAACCCATCAGAGTGCTGTATCCAGGAAACCCATCTGACATGCAAGGATACACAAAGGCTCAAAATAAAGGGATGGAGGAAGATTTACCAAGCAAATGGAGAGCAAAAAAAAGCAGGAGTTGCAATTCTCATCTCTGATAAAATAGACTTTAAACCAACAAAGATCAAAAGAGACAAAGAAGGACATTACATAATGGTAAAAGGATCACTGCAACAAGAAGAGCTAACGATCCTAAATATATACGCACCCAATACAGGAGCACCCAGATACATAAGGCAAGTTCTTAATGACTTACAAAGAGACTTAGACTCCCACACAATAATAGTGGGAGACTTTAACACCCCATTGTCAATATTAGACAGATCAACCAGACAGAAAATCAACAAGGATATCCAGGACCTGAACTCAGACCTGGAACAAGCAAACCTAATAGACATTTACAGGACTCTCTACCCAAAATCCACAGAATATACATTCTTCTCAGCACCACATCACACCTACTCTAAAATTGACCACATAATAGGCAATAAATCACTCCTCAGCAAATGCAAAAGAACGGAAATCATAATAAATAGTCTCTCAGACCACAGTGCAATCGAGTTAGAACTCAGAATGCAGAAACTAACTCACAACCGCACAGCTTCATGGAAACTGAACAACTTGCTCTTGAATGTTGACTGGATAAACAATGAAATGAAGGCAGAAATAAAGATGTTCTTCAAAACCAAGGAGAATGAAGACACAACATACCAGAATCTCTGGGACACATTTAAAGCAGTCTCTAGAGGAAAATATATAGCAATGAGTGCCCACATGAGAAGAAAGGAGAGATCTAAAATTGACACCCTATCATCAAAATTGAAAGAGCTAGAGGAGCAAGATCAAAAAAACTCAAAACCTAGCAGAAGACAGGAAATCACTAAGATCAGAGCAGAACTGAAGGAAATAGAGACACAAAAAACTCTTCAAAAAATCAAGAAATCCAGGAGCTGGTTTTTTGAAAAGATCAACAAAATAGACAGACCACTAGCCAGATTAATAAAAAAGATAAGAGAGAATAACCAAATTGATGCAATAAAAAACAATAAAGGGGATATCACCACAGATTCCACAGAAATCCAAACCATCATCAGAGATTATTACAAACAACTCTATGCACACAAACTAGTAAACCTGGAAGAAATGGATAAATTCCTAGACACCTGCATCCTCCCAAGCCTAAACCCAGAAGAAGCCGAAACACTGAATAGACCAGTAACAAGGTCTGAAGTTGAGGCAGCAATAAAGAGCCTACCGGCCAAAAAAAGCCCAGGTACAGATGGGTTCACAGCCGAATTCTACCAGACATACACGAGGAGCTGATACCATTCCGTCTGAAACTATTCCAGACAATCCAAAAAGAGGGAATCCTTCCCAAATCATTTTATGAGACAAACATCATCCTGATACCAAAACCCGGCAGAGACTCAACAAGAAAAAAAAATTTCAGGCCAATATCCATGATGAATATAGATGCAAAAATCTTCAATAAAATACTGACAAACCGATTGCAACAGCATATCAAAAAGCTCATCCACCATGATCAAATAGGATTCATCCTGGGGATGCAAGGCTGGTTCAACATACGGAAGTCCATAAACGTAAGTCACCACATAAACAGAACCAAAGACAAAAAGCACATGATTATCTCAATTGATGCAGAGAAGGCCTTTGACAAAATTCAACAGCCCTTTATGCTAAAAAACCTCAATAAACTAGGTATTGACGGAACGTATCTCAAAACAATAAAAGCTATTTATGACAAACCAACAGCCAATATCATACTGAATGGGCAAAAACTGGAAGCATTCCCTTTGAAATCTGGCACTAGACAAGGATGTCCTCTCTCACCACTCCTATTCAGTATAGTACTGGAAGTTCTAGCCAGAGCAATCAGGCAAGAAAAAGAAATAAAGGGTATTCAAATTGGAAAGGAGGAAATCAAATTGTCTCTATTTGCAGATGACATGATTGTATACCTAGAAGACCCCATCATCTCAGCCCAAAATCTCCTGAAACTGATAAACAACTTCAGCAAAGTCTCAGGATACAAAATCAACGTGCAAAAATCACAAGCATTCCTATACACCAGTAACAGACTTAGAGCCAAATCAAGAACGAACTGCCATTCACAATTGCTACAAAGAGAACAAAATACCTAGGAATACAACTAACAAGGAACATAAAGGACCTCTTCAAGGAAAACTACAAGCCACTGCTCAGTGAATTAAGAGAGGACAAAAACAGATGGAGAAACATTCCATGTTCATGGTTAGGAAGAATCAACATCGTGAAAATGGTCATACTGCCCAAAGTAATTTGCAAATTCAACGCTATTCCCATCAAGCTACCAATGACCTTCTTCACAGAACTGGAAAAAAACACCTTAAACTTCATATGGAACCAAAAGAGAGCCCGCATAGCCAAGTCAATTCTAAGCAAAAAGAACAAAGCAGGAGGCATCACACTACCGGACTTCAAACTATACTACAAGGCTACAGTAATCAAAACAGCATGGTACTGGTACCAAAACAGAGATATAGACCAATGGAACAGAACAGAGGCCTCAGAGGAAATACAACATACCCACAACCATCTGATCTTCGACAAACCTGACAAAAACAAGCAATGGGGAAAGGATTCCCTGTTTGATAAATGGTGTTGGGAAAACGGGCTACCCATGTGCAGAAAGCAGAAACAGGACCCCTTCCTGACACCTTACACCAAAATTAACTCAAGATGGATTAAAGACTTAAACATCAGACCTAACACCATAAAAACCCTAGAAGAAAACCTAGGCAAAACCATTCAGGACATAGGCGTAGGCAAAAACTTCATGACCAAAACGCCAAAAGCAATGGCAACAAAAGCCAATAAAGACAAATGGGACCTAATCAAACTCCACAGCTTCTGCACGGCAAAAGAAACAGTCAGTAGAGTGAATTGGCAACCAACAGAATGGGAAAAAATTTTTGCAGTCTACCCATCTGACAAGGGGCTGATATCCAGAATTTACAAAGAACTAAAACAGATCTACAAGAAAAAAAAAAAAAAAAAAAACAAGCCCATTCAAAAATGGGTGAAGATATGAACAGATACTTTACAAAAGAAGACATACAGGAAGCCAAGAAACATATGAAAAAATGCTCATCATCATTGGTCATTAGAGAAATGCTAATCAAAACCACATTGAGATACCATCTCACACCAGTTAGAATGAAAATCATTAAAAAATCTGGAAACAACAGATGCTGGACAGCATGTGGAGAAATAGGAACACTTTTACACTGTTGGTGGGAATGTAAATTAATTCAACCATTGTGGAAGACAGTGTGGCGATTCCTCAAGGACCTAAAATTAGAAATCCCATTTGACCCATATACCCAGCAATCCCATTACTGGGTATATATCCAAAGGATTATAAATCATTCTACGATAAGGACACATGCACACGAATGTTCATTGCAGCACTGTTTACAATAGCAAAGACCTGGAGCCAACCCAAATGCCCAACGATGATAGACTGGATAGGGAACATGTGGTACATATACACCATGGAATATTACACAGCCATCAAAAACGATGAGTTCACGTCCTTTGCAGGGACATGGATGAACCTGGAAACCATCATTCTCAGCAAACTGACACAAGAGCAGAAAATCAAACACCGAACGTTCTCACTGATAGGCGGATGTTGAAGAACAAGAACACATGGACACAGGGAGGGGAGCACTACACACTGGGGTTCGTTGGGGGGAAATGGGGGAGGGACGGGGGTGGGGAGGTGGGAAGAGATAGCATGGGGAGAAAGGACAGATACAGGCAAGGGGACAGAAGGCAGAAAACCACACTGCCATGTGTGTACCTATGCAACAATCTTGCATGTTCTTCACATGTACCCCAAAACCTAAAATGCAATTAAAAAAAAAAACAAGTGTTGGCAAGGATGTGGAGAACAAGGAACCCTTCTACATATTACAGTCCCATAGGTGGGAATGTAAATTACTATGGCCATCATGGAAAGCAGTATGGAGGTTCCTCAAAAAAATTAAAATAGAAGTACCATATGATCCAGCAGTCCCACTACTTGGTTGAATATCCTCCCCAAAAAGTGAAATCATTATGTCAAAGAGATATCTGCACTCCCATATTCACTGCAGCATTATTCACAATAGCCAAGCTATGGAATCAACTTAAGTGTCCATCAAAAGATAAATGAATAAAGAAAATGGTGTATATATACACAATGGAATACTATTCAGCCTCAAAAAAAGGAGAAAATCCTGTCATTTGTGAAAAAAAAATGTATGAACCTGGATGACA
The DNA here is from genome assembly GCF_048565385.1 of Saimiri boliviensis. Lineage (NCBI taxonomy): Eukaryota > Metazoa > Chordata > Mammalia > Primates > Cebidae > Saimiri > Saimiri boliviensis. The sequence continues at coordinate 59,715,835 of NC_133470.1, forward strand.
TTATATTAAGTGAAATAAGTCAGGTACAATAAATACCACATGATCTCATATGTGAAATCTAAAAAAGTTGACCTCATAGAAGCAAAGTAGAATGATCATAAAAGCAAAGTAGAATGGTGGTTGCCAGGGACTAAGGAATGGGGGAGATTAAGGAGATGGTGAAAGAATACAGAACTTCAGTGGAGTAGAAGAAACAAGTTCAAGAGATCTATTGTACAACATGGTGACTATAGATCATAACAATGTATTCTATTCTTTTTTTTTTTTTCAGACGGACTCTTGCTCTGTTGTCAGGATGGAGTGCAGTGGTGCAATCTAAGCTTACTGCAATCTCTGCTTCCTGGGATCAAGCAGTTCTCCTGCCTCAACCTGCCAAGTAGCTGGGAATACAGACGTGCACCACCATGCCCAGCTAATTTTTTTTATTTGTAGTAGAGACAGGGTTTCACCATGCTGGCAGGATGGTTTTATCTCCTGATCTTGTGATCTCCCTGCCTCAGCCTCCCAAAGTGCTGGGATTACAGGTGTGCACCACTGCACCTGGCCCAATGTATTCTATTCCCAAAAAATCACTGAGAGTTTAAGTGTGCTCACAACACACACACACACACAGAAGATAAGTATGTGAGGTAGGGTTCGCTGTGATGGCTCATGCCTATAATCCTAGCACTTTGGAAGGCTGAAGCAGGAGGATTGGTTGAGCCAAGGAGTTTGAGACCAGCCCGGGCAACATAGTGAGACTCCATCTCTACAAAAAATAAAAGAGATGAAGTACAGGATCATTTTAACCTGGGAGGTCAAGGCTGCAATGAGCTGTGATTACTCCATTGCACTTCCACTTGGGTCACAGAGTAAGACCTTGCTTCAAAAAAAAAAAAAAAAAGATATGAGGTAATGTATATGTTAATTAGCTTGATTTAGCCATTCCACAATGTAAACATCTTTAAAACACCATGTTGTTCATAATCTATCTATCTATATATATATATATGATTTTTATTTGCCAATTAAAAAATAAGTTTTTTTAAAAAACTTGTATCCAGAATATATAAAGAACTGTCAAAAATCAATAATAAAACAAAACTCTATCTTAAACTCAGAAAAAGATTTATACCAACACTCCACCAAAGAAGATACATGGATATTAAATATTAGACATTATGGAAATGCTTAATGCCACATTAAAACACTATTATCCACTATCAGAATGGCTAAGTTTTTGTTCTTTATTATTTTTAAAGTTCCAGAATACACGTACAGAATGTGCAAGTTTATTACATAGGCATACGTGTACGATGGTAGTTTGCTGCACCTATCAACCCATCACCTAGGTTTTAAGCCCCACATGCATTAGCTATTTGTCCTGATGGTCTCCCTCCCCTTCCCATGCCCACAGGGCTCCAGTGTGTGTTTTTCCCCTCCTTGTTGTGTCCATGTGTTCTCATTGTTCAACGTTCACTTATGAGTGACACCATGTGCTGTTTGGTTTTCTGTTCCTATATTAGTTTGCTGAGGATGATGGCTTCCAGCTTTATCCATGTCCCTGCAAAAGATATGATCTCATTCCTTTTTATGGCTGCATAGTATTCTTTGGGGGATATATGTCACATTTTCTTTATCCAATCTATCACTGATGGGCATTTGGGTTGGTCCCATGTCTTTGTTATTTTGAATAGTGCTGCAATGAACATACATGTGCATGTATCTTTATAACAGAATGATTTATAGTCCTTTGGGTATACACCCAGTAATGGGATAGCTGGGTCAAATGGTATTTCTGGTTCCAGATCCTTGAGGAATCATCACACTGTCATCCACAATGATTGAAATAATTTACATTCCCACCAACAGTGCAAAAGCATTCCTATGTCTCCACAGCCTCACCAGCATCTGTTGTTTCCTGACTTTTTAATAATCTCCCAGAATGGCTAAATTTTTTTAAGTGGATAATTACAAGTGCTGATGAGAATGTAGATCAGCTAGAACTCTTAAACATAGCTGGTGCACATGTGAAATTGTAATGGCCACTTTAGAAAACAGTTTTGCAGTTTCTAATAAAGTTAAACATATATTTTCCATTTAAGTCCACAATCCTACTCCTAGCTATTTACCCTAAAGAAGTAAAATATTATCATCAAATTATCTGGGCATGGTGGTGTGCACCTGCAGTGCTAGCTACTCAGGAGGCTGAGGCAGGAGAATCGCTTGAACCCAGGAGGTAGAGATTGCAGTGAACTGAGATCATGCCACTGCACTCAAGACTGGGTGACAGAGTGAGACCCCATCTCAAAAAAATATTATCACACAAATTATGTAAAGAGATGTTTTATAGCACCTTTATTTACAATCATCAAAACTTAAAACTTTGAACTTGTCTCAGAGGCAAAAAAAAAAAACCCTGAAAACCATCCAAATATCCTTCAACTGGTAAATGAATTTTTCCATACTGTGGTATTTCCAAACTATGGAATGCCACACAGCAATAAAAAAATAAAAAAATTAAAACTGTGGATACACACAATATGGATGATTTTCAAATGCATTAAGCTAAGTGAAAGAAGTCAAGTTCAAAAAGCTTCGTACTGTTTGATTTCATTTATATGACATTCTTGAAAAGACAGAACTATAGAGATAGAAGGTATCACTGATTTCCAGGGCTGAAAGTGGTGAGGAGTGACAGTAAAGAGGCCTGAGGTATTTTTTTCTACATTGTGGTGATAGTTATATGACTGTATGCACTTATTAAAACTCATAGAATTTTTAACATATATAAACCTCACAGGACCATACACCAGCAAGAGTAGATTATATGTATCTTCAATATACATGACTTTTAAAAAAATGGTCACAGATAACTGGAGAAGAATTAAAAGGGTTGATCTGATGCTGTATTTAAAAAGTAAAATAATTTTTTAAAACTAATGTTCAAGCAAAAGATTTAACAGGGAATTTATTACTATTTTTGCCTTTTTTTTTTTTTTTTTTTTTTTTTTTTTTTTTTTTTGAGGCAGAGTCTCGTTCTGTCGCCAGGCTGGATGGAGTATAGTGGTGTGATCTCGGCTCAATGCAACCTCCACTTCCTGGGTTCAAAGGATTCTCCCGCCTGAGTCTCCTGAGTAGCTGGGATTACAGATGCACGCCACCACGTCCAGCTATTTTTTGTATTTTTAGTAGAGACAGGGTTTTACCATGTTGGCCAAGATGGTCTCAATCGCTTGACCTCGTAATCCGCCTTTCTAGGCTTCCCAAAGTGTTGGGATTACAGGCGTCAGCCACTGTGCCCAGCCTATTTTTGGCATTTTTACTGGCAAAAAACTTCAAGTTCTTTAATCCTTAAACATGGTGTATCAAGTAAAACAAATGCCTACAAACCTCTAATGCAAACTTTGGTGATGAACATGACAGCAATATTAACCTGTAATTTACTATTTCTTAATTATACAGATATACTTTACTATTCTGGAATATTTCCTTTTTAATGTAAATGAATGATCCTTTTTCTCATGAAGTGAATAATAGAGTACCTTGTACCTAGTAGCAGTCCAGAAACATTTGCTTAATTGGATTCTATACATTTTGTGTGGAGTCATTAATTTAAATTTCTTAATTTATGCCAAACAAATGGCAAACAGTCTGGAGCTCAGAATGCCTCAGGATTAGTTCAGATACCCTGAGGGCTCAAGGCTGAAGGCATTCATATCTGAGCAAAGGCATATCTATAACCAATTCAACATAAATGTGCCTATGCAAACACACCAGCTAGAAACCATGCTTAACATAATGGAAAGGCCTCAACATTAATGGGATGAGGGTTACGTGTAAAATTCCAAAACTGTCCACTCTGTGGAGATAAACTCGATTTCAAGGCCAAATCTCTCATCAGTCTCCTCCCAAGTAAGTGAAAACAATCAAAAGGTACCCCAACTTTCATTTTTTGAAGAAAATTCTTAACTGATATGGGTTTTTAGTACAATCTAACACATAGCTTTTTAAATTTAATTTTTTGAATAGGTTGGTTTAAATAAAAGTTAAAAAAGTACATAGTGATAAGACTTTCCCCAATTCTTATCCCATGTTTGCCCAGTTCCTCTTCCATCCATAGATAACCACGTTCTTTTACTTTTATATAACCTTCCACAGTTTCTTTTTGCATCATTGTATCATCTTTACATAGGAAAGATAGAACATATATTCAATTCAATTGTCTTAAAAACAATGTTCTTTTCCCATTGTGTTTGAAGAGAATTATTTATGCTTTGTGTTACTCATCAAATATAAATAACAAATAAAATTTATACCTCTTTGAGAGTCGCCCTCTATGACTGCAATCTTGAATACATAAAACTGAGTGAAAACATTTCTAGGATCATGTCGTTCAGCTTCTGCCACTGCCTCTTTGGCCTGAAAAGAAAACATTGGGTCCTTTTAATAAAATCTACGAGGAAGGATTTACCATATTTTACTAATATCATTAAGGTAATCAAAATGGTTGAGGGATACTCACAATGAAAATATATCAATCTAAGAAAAATATTTGCTGAACTGCTCTTCTAGAATGCTAAAGTAACTTTGAGTTCTACTTCTGGCAATAGAGTGAGTTAGATCAGACTCACCCTCCTGCTGAAAGCAACCAAAACTGTTGGATGAAATATTAACTTTTTTTACAGAAAGAATAAGAGCAACTGACAAGATAGTACAAGAATTATCAAGGCAAAATCTAAGGAAAAGTGAGGCCTCAGAGAGGTAAGCAGAAAAGGAAAGTCACTTTTACCTGGTAAGCATTTGCAAATGTAAGCAAATGTTTACTTGAGTTTTGAGGAACATCACTAGGTAAGGGAACAGACATCAAGTTCCAAGGGATCACACTCCTAGACTAGGGACAAGCCAAAAGTAAACCCACTCCTACTTACATCCCTAGGGGACTGCAAATAAAGTTACCATGGTGCTGAATAGAAGGCAGCACAATGGGATGGAGGGAAATAATCCCTGAGGTGTAATAATAGGAGACAAATGTATTTACTTCCCGAAACTATGTTATACAGGAAGCTAAAAGACCTAAAGTTGAGAATTTAGTTTAGATAGCTCCTGAACATCTACGGAAGCAAATGTAAATCTTCTCTGGAGGAAACCACCTTCACCTTAGCCTCTCAAATATTTACATAAATAATTTTTCAAGAACCAAGAGTTGTACATGTTAAAAAAAATAACAAAGCACACTTGGAAACAAGGTATCATAAACAGCAGAAACAAGAAATAACAGAAGCAGACCCTCAAGATGCAGATACTAGAATTTTTAAACACTGCTTATAAAACAACTACACTTTCAAAATCGAAAGAAATATAATGTATGCTCAAAATATATGTATGTGGGTTGATACACAATGGTATGAATTAATATAGTTACAGTGGTTATTTCTAGATGGTATCCATCCTATTTTATTATTGCCTGTGCCATACCAGTTATTATTTGTTTATTAGTGAAGTTAGTAGGAAACAGAGACCATAAAATGTGACTTTGGGAATTTGAAACAAGAAGCTTTTTGAAATGAAAAACCCAATTACCCAAATTAAAACATAATACACAGGTTTAGTAGCAGATTAGAAACAGATGAAGAGAAAATTAGTGAACTGAAAGATAAAACAGAATACAATGGCCATAGTGCAGCACAGAGTGATTACAAACATGGAAGACAGTTAAGAAAGGATTCTATACTTTCTAGGATAGCCACTAAGAAATTAGAAGCAGTAAATTATTTTCACACAAGTAGAAGGGGAAGACTGGAATGTAAAAAACATTTAAAGTAGTATTTTTAACAAATGGTGCTTGAACAACTAGATATCCATATGTAAAAAAGTACATTTAGACATAGACTACAAACCTCATAAAAATTAACTAAAAATGGATTATAACCTAAATATAAAACCCCAAACTATAAAACTCTTAGAAGACAACATAGGAGAAAATCTAGGCTAACTTAGTGGGTTTGGCAATGGCTTTTTAGACACAACACCAAAAACCTATCTATGAAAGAAAAAACTGGTAAGTTGAACTTCATTAAAATTAAAAACTGCTCTGTGAAAGACATGATTAAAATAATAAAAGATAAAAGCCACACATTGGAAAAAATATTTGCAAAACACAGATCTAATAAAGGACTGGTATTCAACACGTATGAAGAATTCTTCAAACTCAACAATAAGAAAACAAACAACCCAAAGTATAAAATGGGCAAAAGACCTGAAGAAACACTTCACTAAATAAAATACACATACAGCAAATAAGTATATGAAAAGGTGCTTAATATCATATGTCATTAGGGTTTTGCAAATTAAAACAGCAATGAGATACCACTACACATCTAAAATATCTAAAATTCAAAACACTTTAACAACATGTAATGCTGGGCAAAGATGTGGTGCAACAGGAACTCCCATTCATCACTGGTGGAAATGAAAAATAATAGAGCCACCTTGGAAGACACTTTGGCAGTTTCCTACAAAACTAAACATACTCTTGCTATACAATCCAGCAGCTGCACCTTTGGTATTTACTTGAATGTGTCAAAACTTTGTCTACACAAAAATCGGCACAAAGATATTTGTAGTGGCTTTATTCATAATTGCTGAAATTTGGAAGCAACCGAGATGTTCTTCCATAAGTGAGTGTATCAACTAATATATCCAGATAATGGGATATTATTCAGCAATTAAAAAATGAACTACCAACTCATAAAAAGACATGAAGGAACCTTAAATTCATATTGCTAAATGAAAGAAAGCTATTTGAAAAGGCTACATACTACATGATTCCAATTATGTGACATTCTGGAAAAGGCAAAACTATGGAGACAGTAAAAATATCAGTGGTTGCCACTAGTTAAGTGAGAGGAAGGAAGGGATGAATATGTGAACCACAGGGAGTTGAAACTATTCTGTATGGTATAATGGTAGACACGTTTTTATACATTCATCAAACCATATATCATGTACAACACAAAGACTAATCCCTAATGTAAAGACTTTAGTTAAAAATAACATACCAATTTTGACTTATCAATTCTAACACATATAGCACACTAATGCAAGATGTTAATAACAGGGGAAATTGAACATGTGAAGAATGCTGAGGGGTATATGGAAACTCTCTATAGTTCCTACTCAATTTTTCTGTAAACCTAAAACTGCTCTTACAAGTAAAGTCTATTATTTAAAAACACTGATCCGAAAAAAGGCAAGGAGAGTAAAACAGAATAGAAATGATAAACAGAAGCCGGGTGTGGTGGCTCACGCCTGTAAACTCAGAACTTTGGGAGACTGAGACAGTCAGATTACCTGAGGTCAGGAGTTTGAGACCAGTCTGGCCAACATGGTGAAACCTAGTTTCTACTAAAAATACAGAAATTAGATGGGTGTGGCAGCACACACCTGTGATCCCAGCTACTTGGGAGGCTGAGGCATGAAAATCACTTGAACATTGGAGGTGGAGGTTGCAGTGAGCAGAGATTGCACCACTGGACTCCAGCCTGAGCATATAGCGAGACCCTGTCTCAAAAAGAAAAAAAAAATAATAGAAAGCATAAAGTTATAGATTTAAACTCAAAAATACCTATTATATTAAATGTATAAACACGAAATGCACTAGTTAAAAAACAAAAATGGTCACACTGAATTAAAAATATCTAACTACATGTTCTTTAGAAGTGGCACACCTAAAATATAAATATATTAAAAGTTCAAAGTAAAGGGATTAGAGAAGATCTATCTGGAAAATATTAACCAAAGTGTGGATATATTAATATCAGACAGAAATGACGTTAAGGCAGAAAATAATACTAAAGAAGATCACTTCATAACAATAAAACTTCTACAAACAAACATATTACAGTAGTAATTTCATATGTATAAATAGTATGGCCTAAAATATATAAAGCAAAAATAATAAAATTAAATAAAGAAATAGATAAATGCAAACCATAAAGGGACATTCCAGCACCTCAACTCAGTAAGTGATAAAGTACACAAAATATGAGTTTTGATACAGAAGATTCAAACAAAATGAACAAACTTAAATTTATACGTGTGTATATAGGTGGTCTCTGTCTTGGAACTTTTTGACCTTATCATGAGTTTATCAGGGTGTTACCAAATTGTAAGTCTGGGAGCTCCTTATAACTTATGATGGTGTTACGGTTTCTATTAAGTGCATGTTGCTTTTCCATCATTATAAAATCAAAATATCATTAAGTCAAACCATCACAAGTTGTAGATGCCTGCTATTTTGCCAGAATTAACTGCATTTTCGCCTTAAATATTTTCAACTTAAAATAAATTTATTGGGAACTTGATTGTAAGTCAAGGAACAGCTGTACATATATGTACATACAAGGTGCCTAAGACGGCAGAAAACACGTTTCTTTCAAGCACACAAAATATTTACAAAAAGTGATCATTTACCTAACCATTAAGCAAATCTGAACTTATTTCAGTCTAAAATCAATGACAATCTTATAATTAAGCTAGAAATCAATTATTTTATAATGGCTTTAAAATGGCAACAAAATCCCCATATGTTTCAAATCTCAGAAATAATATTTTTAGATTATCCAACAGTCAAAGAAAAAACCACAAGGGAAATTGGAAAACATTTTGAATTGTATAATAAAAATACTAAATGTGTCAGTATTCTCCAGAGAACACTAATTTGTCATTTTCTATTAAGTCTCTGTGTTGGCATCTCCACATTAGATGAAGTAGTCACTTCTCCTAGGCTTCAGGAACTGTCCCTGTACAGGAAAAGATTCCCACCAAAGAGCCCAGTCAGATATTCTGGGGGTCTCTCAAACCTTCATGCTAGTCCAGCCTGCTTGCTTTGTTCTTTTCAGCCTCCAGCCATATAAGGTATGCCTCACATCAGTACACTGAAACAAGTGATTCTGAAGCCAGTTCCATGGGTGATTACCAGCAAAGTTGGACTCTTGGACACTTCGTCCAACTCTTTCTCTCCCCCAGGGAGAAACTGAGAGCTAGGGATTTTTGTCTACTGCTCTGTGCTGAACTTAGGTTGGCGGGGGGCGTCTGGTGACTGCTAGCTAAAATCTCCACCTCTGATCAGGCGCAGTGGCTCACGCCTGTAATCCCAACACTGGGTGGCGAAGGGCAGGCGGATCACTTGAGGTCAGGAGTTTGAGAACACCCTGGCCAACATGGTAAAACTCTGTCTCTACCAATACAAAAATTAGCTGGGCGTTGTCGTGTATACCTGTAGTCTTGGCTATTCAGGAGGCTGAGGCAAGAGAATTGCTTGAGCCCAGGAGGTGGAGGTTGCAGTGAGCCAAGACTGTGCCACTGCTCTCCAGCCTAGGTGACAGAGCAAGGCTCTGTTTCAAAAAAAGAAAAAAAAAAAAAACTCCATCTCTGCTGTCACTTGCCTCCAAATGGCTAGGTAATGCCAGTTCCTGTTAACACTTTGAGATCGGCAAGTCAGAGGCCAGTGATTTGGGTACCCATGGAAAAGTAATGGTGTTAGATGCCTTGGCAAACTCTTTCCCTCCTGATGAAGAAACAGGACAGCTATGGTTTCTGTGTGTTCACTCTGTAATGAGCGGGGGGTAGGAACCATGATATTTACCAGCCCAAGCCACTTTTTTGATTCTCCCCTAGCCGGCTATACTATGTTAAACCTGTCGAAGCTCCTAAACTAGCAAGATAGATGCCAAATCCTGGGGCAGCCCCAGAAAAGTTGGGGCATGGAATACACTTCCTCTCCCCAGATCAACTCTTTCTGTCCCCAGAAGGAAGTTGAGAGCTGGAATTTTTAATCTTCTCACTCTGTGCTGCCTAGGGCAGAGAAGCATGATGTCTACCAGTCCAAGCTGCTATATCTATTTTCCTCCACATGGCTAGACTGTGCCAGGCCTGTGAAAGCTCCAACACTGGCAGGACAGAAGCCAGTCCTCTGGTGGGCCCGCTCAGAAAAGTTGGAGTTATGTACACATGAACCAATTTTCTCCCTCCCATGGTTGAAGCTGGGAGCTAAAGGGCCTCTTTCTGATCATACTACTGTATGATCAGGAGTAGGGATTCTAGTAACAGGGTTTCCTGAATCTCCCTGTAGGCTTTGGTGAGTCTGATTTTACATTTACTCAGAGTGCAGGAACCTTTTGATCAGTTTCTGGATTTCTCGTAAGGAGAATTTGTCCATGAATTAATGCTGAATCAGTATGCTTGTTCAGGGATGGAGAATCGAGGGCTTCCCATTTCATCTTGCTGGCATCACTCTCCGGATAGCTTTACATCTTAGGGAAAAAATTATTCAAGTTTTACAAACTTTTCTAGATAACAGAAAAAGGAATCCTCTGCAACTTTTTAATAAAATCAGCATACCCTTCATATCAAAACTGAATAAGGACAAAATGAAAAAGAAAAATTAGAGACCAATTTGACTCACAAAGAAAAACACAAATATCTTAAACAAAATATTAACAAACCAAACCAAGTAAAATAGGAAAAGAGTAACATCATGACTGAGTTGAGTTTTTTCCAGGAATGAAAGGCTGGTTTAAACCAAAAACTCTGGCTGGGTGCAGTGGCTCATGCCTGTAATCCCAGCACTTTGGGAGGCCAAGATGGCGGCGGATCACCTAAGGTCAGGAGTTCGAGACCAGCTTGGCCAACATGGTGAAACACAATCTCTACTAAAAACACAAAGATTTGCTGGGCATGGTGGTGTATGCCTGCAGTCCTGGTTATTCAGGAACCTGAGGCAGGAGAATCGCTTCAACCCGAGAGGCAGAGGTTGCAGTGAGCTGAGATCGTGCCACTGCACTACGGCCAGGTTGACAGAGTGAGACTCCATCTCAGAAAAAATAAAATAATATAAATAAATAACTCCAACAATATAAGTGAACACATTAGTGACATAAAGGAGAAAAAAATCATATGATCATCTCAAGAAAGCATAAAATCTCTTAACAAATGATCCATAGATGAGGACTTCCCAAATCTGAGGTATGTTATCTGTACTGGGTTGAATATTGTCCCCTCCAAAATTCATGCCCATCACAGAACCACAGAATGCGACCTAATTAAGAAGTAGTGTCTTTGTAGATATAACAAAATTAAGATGAGGTGATAATTGATAAGATGGGCCTTAAACCAATGACTAGTGTCCTTATAACAGGGAAATTTGGACACAGACACAGATAGTTGAACACCATGTGAATACTTAAGACACAGAGATAACACCATGCAATTACAGAGGCAGAAACTGGAGTGATAAACCTACAAGTTAAGGATTACAGGCAAACATTAGAATCTAGGAAGAACCCTCCGCTGAAGTCTTCAGAGAGAGCTAGCCTTACCAAAACCTTGATTTTGGACTTCCAGCCTCCAGCACTACAAGTGTACAAACTTATGTTGTTTTAAGTCACACAATTAGTAGTGCTTTGTTATAGCATCCCTAGGAAACTAATAACCTTATCTATAAAACAACAACACAAAAGAACACCCTAAAGCAAACATCATGCTTAATGGTAATTTATGACAGCTTTCCCTTTTAAATTCAGAACACCACTTCAACATAGTAGCTGAATTATTAGAAAAAATAAGACAAGAAATATATAAAACACATTGAAAAAGAAGAAACACAATAGTCAATTTATATAATTGGATATGTAGACAACCCAGAAGATTTTCTAAGTAAATTATTACAACTATTAAGCGACTTTAGCAAAGATAGCCGTATAAAACACACATATATGTGTATATATATGCCACATGAGGCTGGACATGGTGGCTCATGCCTGTGATCCCTGCACTTTGGGAAGCTAAGGTAAGAGGATCATCTGAGTCCAGGAGTTTGGGACCAGCCTGGGCAACATAGTAAGACACCCATCTCAACAAAAAACAATTGTTAATTAGCCAGGCATAGTGGTGCTTGCTTGTGGTCCCAGCTACTCAAGAGGTCAAGGTAGGAGTATTATTTGAGCCCAGGAATTCGAAGATGCTGTGAGCTGTGATCACACCACTGCACTCCAGCCTAGGTGACAGAGTGAGACCCTGTTGGTAAGAAGGTAGGTAGGTAGATAGGTAGGAAGAAAAAAAAGCTGTGTGAAAGGATTCTGGAAATATGGCGGTAGAAGCAACATTTCTCTAAACTCTCATGAAAAACTGAGCATGCAAATGGCAAAACCCCAAACCACAGACAGCATTTACAACAAAACTGAGTGACAAAGTATCCCCAGGCATTACAGAATACAAGTGGGTAGAGACAAAGCAACTATAGATCCAAGACCTGCATTATGTCAGCATCTGTACAGGATGAAGGAAAAAAAGGAAATAATAGGGAAGTGTCTAATGGACTACGTAGAAAAGGAGAACCCCAGAATTGGCTTGCAGAAATCCACTAAACAGCATGATGGGGAAATTGGAGAACAGCAGTTGAAGCTGGGAGATAATTTGCCTTCTCCATTACTGAGTGAGTGCAAGGACCTCATATCAAAGATATGCTAAAGAAGCTATAGCAGTCTAGGCCCTATGAACCCTTAAAGCTCCCCTCTGAGTCAGACTCCACACTGAGGAGGAACTGCTGAGAGTACAATCAAAAACTAAACAAGCCAGTGACAACAAAGATGAAAGAAAAGGAATAGATCAGTGTTGTCCAATAGAGTTCTGTAATGGTGGAAATGTTCTGTATTTGTGCTATGCAACAGAGTAGTCATTAGCTACACATGGCTATTTATCACTTGAAATGTGGCTAGTACAACTGAAGAAATAAAATTTTATAACTTAATTCAATTTAATTTTAATTTTAATGTACATAGCCACACATGCCTCATTGCTATCATATTGAGCAGTGTGGGGGTACACCAAAAGACAAGGAGAAGCAGAGCCAGGAAATCTCAGGAAAAAAAAGCTACCTTATTTTTAAACACTAACAAATCAAACCAAACAAAATAAAAAACAAAAAAAAGGAGCTCTGTGAAGCAGTAACACTTTTTAAATGTCTATCTTTTTATAAGAAAAACTAATTTCACATCAAAATAAGAAACAGTAAAGCTTCAAGGTAAATACTCTATAAAAAGTTGTAAAAAAATTAAAATAAAAAAAGCAGCAGCAGCAACAGAAAAGTATCCACACAGACAATGAAAGCCATGTCAGAAAGATGTGCCCAAAAAACAAGTCAAAATCTTAACCAACTATTTAAAAATGAGCTAAAGACATTTTAAAATGATACAAGAGATTACGACCCAAGATGGACAACTAGGAACAGCTCAGAATGGCAGCTCGCAGAGAAAGTGCAGAGTGTAAGTGGACACCGCATTTCCAGACAAATTTTTATTGCCCAAAGACCAGGAGACTCCCAGGCAGGGGAACCCCATGGGTCGCCAGCATGGCTGTTTTGGCCAGTGCGGCTACTTTGCCGGAGGCCTGGCACGGCGGTTCTCCATACAAAATACACTGGTCCAAGTGTCCTTTCAGTTGGCGATTGGAGACCCAGGAAGGCAGATCGGCCATTCATCCGATTTAAAAAGGAGCTGAAACAGAAAGCCAGGCCAGGAGATTCCTGGGCAAAAAAATCACCACGAATCTCAGTGCCGCTGTTTCAGCCTGCGCAGTGAGTCGCCGCTCAGGAAATCACACAGATCCCGGCACCTTTTCAACAGGCGACACGAACAACTGGGAGAGAGTCGACCCTTCAACTAAAAAAAAGAAAAAAAAAATAACAGACTCAGAGTCAGAAAGTCAGGTGATCAGGCTTGGCTGGACCCACCCACACACACAAAAAAACAAAACATCAATTGAAAATGCTCTGGGTTGAGAGTTTCACAGCAAGCAGAGCTGAACCCAGGACGGTCCAGCTCTGTGAAGGAGGGGCGTCTGCCATTACCAAGACACTCCACCACTACGGAGGTAGTCCACCATGACTGAGGCAGCCCGCCGCTGCGGAGGGAACTCACTGATGCCGAGGCAGCCTACCATTACAGAGAGGGTCTGCCATTAGAGAGGTGGGCCACCATTGCCGAGGCAGTTCTAACTACACCCATATAAACAGGACAGCAGGGAAGATCGTGCGGCAGCTGGGCAGAGCCCACAGCACAGCAGCTCAGCAAAGCCTCTGCAGGCAGACAGTGACTATGCTGTTTCCTCGCTGGGCAGGGCAGCCCCCCCAAAAAAAAAAAAGGCAGCAGCACAATGGAAACTCACAAATAAAGCCATAACTCCCTGGGACAGAGCACCGGGGCGGGTGGGGGGGGGGAGGAAGAGTTTATGAGTTCTGCTGCAGAACACCTACACGTACCTGCCCAGAAACTCTGAATGAACAACAGAGCTCATAGCTCAGCACTTAAGCTCCAATAAAGGACAAACTGTCTCCTCAAGCAGCTCCCTGACCCCTGTATGTCCAAAGGGTCACCTAATAAAGGAGAGAACACACTGACATTTGGCGGGTATCCTTCTGGGTCAAAGATAGCAGAAGAAACTGGTAATAACCCTTACTGTTCTGCAGCTGCTGCAGGTGATCCCCAGGCAAGCAGGGCCTGGAATGGACCTCAGCAGTCCTACAGCAGAGGGGCCAGACTGTGAGAAGGAAAACCAAGAAACAGAAAGAAATAACTTCATCATCAACAAACTGGATGTCCACTAAGAGACCCAATCTGAAAGTCAGCAACTACAAAGACAACAAGTGGATAAATCCACAAAGATGGGAAGAAACCAGCACAAAAAGGATGAAAACACCCAAAACCAGAACACCTCTCTTCCTGCAAGGGATCACAACTCCTTACCAGCAAGGGAACAAGGCTCGATGGAGAATTAGTGTGATGAAATGACAGAATCAGACTTCAGAAGGTGGGTAATAAGAAACTTCTGTGGGCTAAAAGAACATGTTCTAACCCAATGCAAAGAAACTAAGAACATTGAAAAAAGATTTAATGAAATGCTAACGAGAATGGACAGCAAAGAGACGAATATAAGTGAATTGATGGAGCGGAAAAACAAAACATGAGAACCTCGCGAAGTATGCACAAGTTTCAACAGCCAAATTGACCAAGCAGAAGAAAGGATATCAGAGGTCGAAGATTGACTCAATGAAATAAAATGAGAAGGCAAGATTAGAGAAAAAAGGGTAAAAAGGAATGAACAAAGTCTCCAAGAAATGTGGGACTATGTCAAAAGACCTAATCTACGTTTGATAGGTGTACCTGAATGTGACGAAGAGAATGAATCCAAGCTGGAAAATACTCTTCAGGATATCATCGAGGAAAACTTCCCCAACCTAGCAAGGCAGGCCAATACTCAAGTCCAGGAAATACAGGGAACACCACAAAGATATTCCTCAAGAACAGCAACCCCAAGGCACATAATCATCAGATTGACCAGGGTTGAAATGAAGGAGAAGATGCTAAGGGCAGCCAGGAAGAAAGGTCGGGTTACCCACAAAGGGAAGCCCATCAGACTCAACGCAGATCTCTCAGAAGAAACCCTACAAGCCAGAAGAGAGTGGGGGCCAATATTCAACATCCTTAAAGAAAAGAACTTTCAACCCAGAATTTCACATCCAGCCAAACTAAGCTTCATAAGTGAAGGAAAAATAAAATCCTTTGCGAACAGGCAAGTACTCAGAGATTTTGTCACCACCAGATCTGCCTTACAAGTGCTCCTGAAAGAGGCTCTACACATAGAAAGGAAGAACTAGTAACAGCCACTCCAAAAACATACCAAATGGTAAAGAGCATCAACACAATCAAGAACCTGCATCAACTAACGGGCAAAACAGCCAGCTAGAATCAAAATGACAGGATCAAATGCACACATAACAATATTAACCCTAATGTAGATGGACTAAATACCCCAATCAAAAGACACAGACTAGCAAATTGGATAAAAAGCCAAAACCCCTTGGTGTGCTGTATCCAGGAAACCCATCTGACATGCAAGGATACACAAAGGCTCAAAATAAAGGGATGGAAGAAGATTTACCAAGCAAATGGAGAGCAAAAAAAAAGCAGGAGTTGCAATTCTCATCTCTGATAAAATAGACTTTAAACCAACAAAGATCAAAAGAGACAAAGAAGGACATTACATAATGGTAAAAGGATCACTGCAACAAGAAGAGCTAACGATCCTAAATATATACGCACCCAATACAGGAGCACCCAGATACATAAGGCAAGTTCTTAATGACTTACAAAGAGACTTAGACTCCCACACAATAATAGTGGGAGACTTTAACACCCCATTGTCAATATTAGACAGATCAACCAGACAGAAAATCAACAAGGATATCCAGGACTTGAACTCAGACCGGAAACAAGCAAACCTAATAGACATTTACAGAACTCTCTACCCAAAATCCACAGAATATACATTCTTCTCAGCACCACATCACACCTACTCTAAAACTGACCATGTAATTGGAAGCAAATCAATCCTCAGCAAATATAAAAGAATGAAAATCATGACAAACAGTCTCTCAGACCACAGTGCAATCAAGTTAGAACTCAGAATGCAGAAACTAACTCAGAACTACACAGCTTCATGGAAACTGAACAACTGGCTCTTGAATGTTGACTGGATAAACAATGAAATGAAAACAGAAATAAAGATGTTCTTCAAAACCAAGGAGAACGAAGACACAACATACCAGAATCTCTGGGACACATTTAAAGTAGTCTCTAGAGGAAAATGTATAGCAGTAAGTGTCCACATGAGAAGCAAGGAGTGATCTAAAATTGACACGCTATCATCAAAATTGAAAGAGCTAGAGGAGCAAGACCAAAAAAACTGAAACCCTAGCAAAAGACAAGAAATAACTAAGATCAGAGCAGAACTGAAGGAGATAGAGACACAAAAAACCCATCAAAAAAATTAATAAATCCAGGAGCTTGTTTTTCAAAAAGATCAACAAAATAGACCACTAGACAGATTAATGAAAAAGAAAAGAGAGAATAATCAAATAGATACAATAAAACACGATAAAGGTGATATGACCACAGATTCCACAGAAATTCAAACCATCATCAGAGATTATTACAAACAACTCTATGCACATAAACTAGTAAACCTTGAAGAAATTGATAAATTCCTGGACACCTGCCTCCTCCCAAGCCTAAACCAGGAAGAAGTCGAAACCCTAAATAAACTAATAATAAGGTCTGAACGTGAGGCAGCAATTAAGAGCCTACCACCCAAAGAAAACCCAGGTCCAGATGAGTTCACAGCTTAATTCTACCAGACATACAAAGAGGAGATGGTACCATTCCTTCTCAAACTATTCTAAATAATATAAAAAGAGGGAACTCTTCCCAAATCATTTTATGAGACCAACATCATTCTGATACCAAAACCCGGCAGAGACTAAACAAGAAAATAAAACTTTAGGCCAATATCCAAGATGAACACAGATGCAAAAATCTTCAATAAAATACTGGCAAGCCGATTGGAACAGCACATCAAAAAGCTTATCCAGGAGATGCTGGGAAGATGGCCGCCTAAGAACAGCTCAGGACTTCAGCTCCCAGTGAAAGTGCAGAGGGTGAGTGGAAGCCGCATTTCCAGACGAACTCTCATTGCCCACAGACCAGGAGATACCTAGGCAGAGGGGTCGCCAGCGTCGCAGTCCCAGCCTGTGCAGCTGTTTTGGCCCCCATGGGGCTGATTCCGCCCGCACGGCTGCTGTGGCCACGTCCTGTTGCTGTGGTTCTCTGGACAAAAGCCACTGGTCGGGGAGCCCTCTTAGCTGGCGATCAGAGCCCTGAGATGGCAGAGTTGCCCATTGATCTGAAATAGCGAGCCAGACCAGGAGATTCCTAGGCAAAAAATCCGCCAGGAGTCGGCGCCGCAGTTCGAGCGGACTCAGTGAGTCGCAGCACGGAAGATCCCGGCGCCTTTTCAACAAGCGACTGGAACGCGGGGTCGTTCAACTTAAAAGAAAAGACTGAGTCAGGGAGCCAGGTGATCAGGCTCGGTTGGTCCCACGCCTCCACCCCAAACAACAACGAAAACAAAAACAGTAATTGGAAACCCTCTGGGTTGAGCCCTACAAACCAAGCACAGCTGAACCATGACGGTCGGGCTCGGCGGGGGAGGGGCTTCCGCCATTACTGAGACTCTCCACCACTACGGAGGCAGGCCCCCGTTGCCGAGGCAACCTGCCACAACAGAGAGAGTCTGCCATAACACAGTTGCAGAGACAGTTCTAATTACGCCCATATAAACAGGACTGCAGGGAAGAGCTCGGGGCAACTGGGCGGACCCCACAGCAGCTCAGCAAAGCCCAAGCCGGCAGACAGTGGCTAGGCGTGCTGCTAGCTGGGCGGGTCAGACCTGAAAGAAAACTCAAAAAAGGCAGTAGTGCAGGGAAACTCATAAAGCTCCAACTCCCTAGGACAGAGCACCTGGGAACAAAAAGTGCTTTATGAGTTCAGCTGCAGCAGACCTAAACATACCTGCCCAGCAGCTCTCAATGAACAACGGAGCTCACAACTCAGGACTTAAGCCCCAATAAAAGATAGACTGTCTCCTCAAGTAGCTCCCTGACCCCCATAGATCCAAAGACGCACCTCATAAAGGAGAGAACGGACTGACAGTAGGCGAGCATCCTTCTGGGACAAAGATAGCAGAAGAGGAAACTGGCAGCAACCCTTACTGTTCTGTAGCTGCTGCAGGTTACCCCCAGGCAAGCAGGGCCTGGAGAGGACCTCAGAAGTCCTACAGCAGAGGGGCCAGACTGTTAGAAGGAAAGCTTAAAAAAAAAAGAAGAAGAAGAAGAAGAAGTAACTTCAGCATCCACAAACTAGAAGCTCACTCAGAGACCCAATCTGAAAGACAGTAATTACAAAGACAACAGGTGGATAAACCCACAAAAATGGGAAGAAACCAGCGCAAAAAGGAAGAAAACTCCCAAAACCAGAACACCTCTCCTCCTGCAAGGGATCACAACTCCTCACCAGCAAGGGAACCAGACTGGATGGAGAAGGAGGGTGATGAAATGACAGAATCGGACTTCAGAAGGTGGGTAGTAAGAAACTACAGTGAGCTAAAAGAACACGTTCTAACCCAATGCAAAGAAACTAGGAACCTTGAAAAAAGATTGGACGAACTGCTAACGAGAATGGAAAGCATAGACAGGATTATAAGTGAATTGATGGAGCTGAAAAACACAACACAAGAACTTCGTGAAGCATGCACAAGCGTCAACAGCCGAATTGACCAAGCAGAAGAAAGGATATCAGAGGTCGAACATCAACTCAATGAAATAAAAAGAGAAGGCAAGAACAGACAAAAAAGTGCAAAGAGGAATGAACAAAATCTTCAAGAAATGTGGGACTATGTGAAAAGACCTAATCTACGTCTGATAGGTGTACCTGAATGTGATGAAGAGAATGAATCCAAGCTGGAAAATACTCTTCAGGATATTATCCAGGAAAACTTCCCCAACCTAGCAAGGCAGACCAATATTCAAATACAGGAAATACAGAGAACACCACAAAGATATTCCTCAAGAAGAGAAACCCCAAGGCACATAATCGACAGATTCACCAGGGTTGAAATGAAAGAGAAAATACTAAGGGCAGCCAGAGAGAAAGGTCGGGTTACCCACAAAGGGAACCCTATTAGACTCACAGCAGATCTCTCAGCAGAAACCTTACAAGCCAGAAGAGATTGGGGGACAATATTCAACATCCTTAAAGAAAAGAACTTTCAACCCAGAATCTCCTATCCAGCCAAACTAAGCTTCATAAGTGATGGAAAAATAAAATCCTTTGCGAACAAGCAAGCACTCAGAGATTTCATCACCACCAAACCTGCTCTACAAGAACTCCTGAAAGAGGCTCTACACATATAAAGGAACAACCAGTACCAGCCACTCCAAAAACACACCAAATGGTAAAAGAGCATCAACACAATCAAGAAGCTGCATCAACTAACCAACAAAACAGCCAGGTAGCATCAAAATGACAGTATCAAATTCACACATAACAATACTATCCCTAAATGTCAATGGACTAAATGCCCCAATCAAAAGACACAGCCTGGCAAATTGGATAAAAAGCCAAAACCCATCAGTGTGCTGTATCCAGGAAACCCACCTTACATGCAAGGATAGAAAAAGGCTCAAAATAAAGGGATGGAGGAAGATCTACCAAGCAAATGGAGAGCAAAAAAAAGCAAGAGTTGCAATTCTCATCTCTGATAAAATAGACTTTAAACCAACAAAGATCAAAAGAGACAAAGAAGGACATTACATAATGGTAAAAGGATCACTGCAACAAGAAGAGCTAACGATCCTAAATATATATGCACCCAATACAGGAGGACCCAGATACATAAGGCAAGTTCTTAATGACTTACAAAGAGACTTAGACTCCCACACAGTAATAGTGGGAGACTTTAACACCCCATTGTCAATATTAGACAGATCAACCAGACAGAAAATCAACAAGGATATCCAGGACCTGAACTCAGACCTGGAACAAGCATACCTAATAGACATTTACAGAACTCTCCACCCCAAATCCACAGAATATACATTCTTCTCAGCACCACATCACACCTACTCTAAAATTGACCACATAATAGGCAATAAATCACTCCTCAGCAAATGCAAAAGAATGGAAATCATAACAAACAGTCTCTCAGACCACAGTGCAATCGAGTTAGAACTCAAAATGCAGAAACTAACTCACAATCGCACAGCTTCATGGAAACTGAACAACTTGCTCTTGAATGTTGACTGGATAAACAATGAAATGAAGGCAGAAATAAAGATGTTCTTCGAAACCAATGAGAACGAAGACACAACATACCAGAATCTCTGGGACACATTTAAAGCAGTCTCTAGAGGAAAATATATAGCAATGAGTGCCCACATGAGAAGAAAGGAGAGATCTAAAATTGACACCCTATCATCAAAATTGAGAGAGCTAGAGGAGCAAGATCAAAAAAACTCAAAATCTAGCAGAAAACCGGAAATCACTAAGATCAGAGCAGAACTGAAGGAAATAGAGACACAAAAAACTCTTCAAAAAATCAAGAAATCCAGGAGCTGGTTTTTCGAAAAGATCAACAAAATAGACAGACCACTAGCCAGATTAATAAAAAAGATAAGAGAGAATAACCAAATTAATGCAATAAAAAACGGTAAAGGGGATATCACCACAGATTCCACAGAAATCCAAACCATTATCAGAGATTATTACAAACCACTCTATGCACATAAACTAGTAAACCTGGAAGAAATCGATAAATTCCTGGACACCTGCATCCTCCCAAGCCTAAACCCGGAAGAAGCCGAAAGCCTGAATAGACCAATAACATGGTCTGAAGTCGAGGCAGCAATAGCGAGCCTACCACCCAAAAAAGGCCCAGGTCCAGATGGGTTCACAGCCGAATTCTACCAGACATACAAAGAGGAGCTGATACCATTCCTTCTGAAACTATTCCAGACAATCCAAAAAGAGGGAATCCTTCCCAAATCATTTTACGAGACAAATATCATCCTGATACCAAAACCAGGCAGAGACTCAACAAGAAAAGAAAATTTCAGGCTAATATCCATGATGAACATAGATGAAAAATCTTCAATAAAATACTGGCAAGCAGATTGCAACAGCATATCAAAAAGTTCATCCACCATGATCAAGTAGGATTCATCCCGGGGATGCAAGGCTGGTTCAATATACGGAAGTCCATAAACGTAAGTCACCACATAAACAGAACCAAAGACAAAAACCACATGATTATCTAAATTGATGCAGAGAAGGCTTTTGACAAAATTCAACAACACTTTATGCTAAAAACCCTCAATAAACTAGGTATTGACGGAATGTATCTCAAAACAATAAAAGCTATTTATGACAAACCAACAGCCAATATCATACTGAATGGGCAAAAACTGGAAGCATTCCCTCTGAAATCTGGCACTAGACAAGGATGCCCTCTCTCACCACTCCTATTCAATATAGTACTGGAAGTTCTAGCCAGAGCAATCAGGCAAGAAAAAGAAATA
The DNA here is from genome assembly GCF_048565385.1 of Saimiri boliviensis. NCBI lineage: Eukaryota > Metazoa > Chordata > Mammalia > Primates > Cebidae > Saimiri > Saimiri boliviensis. Next base: position 59,737,844 of record NC_133470.1, read on the forward strand.
AAGGGTATCCAAATTGGAAAGGAGGAAATCAAATTGTCTCTATTTGCAGATGACATGATTGTATATCTGGAAGACCCCATCATCTCAGCCCAAAGTCTCCTGAAACTGATAAACAACTTCAGCAAAGTCTCAGGATACAAAATCAACGTGCAAAAATCACAAGCATTCCTATACACCAGTAACAGACTTCAAGAGAGCCAAATCAAGAACGAACTGCCATTCATAATTACTACAAAGAGAATAAAACACCTAGGAATACAACTAACAAGGAACGTAAAGGATCTCTTCAAGGAGAACTACAATCCACTGCTCAACGAAATAACAGACGACACAAACAGATGGAGAAACATTCCATGTTCATGGTTAGGAAGAATCAATATCGTGAAAATGGCCATACTGCCCAAAGAAATTTACAGATTCAACACTATCCCCATCAAGCTACCAATGACCTTCTTCACAGAACTGGAAACAAAAACAAACTTCATATGGAACCAAAAAAGAGCCTGCGTAGCCAAATCAATTCAAAGCAAAAAGAACAAAGCGGGAGGCATCACACTACCAGACTTCAAACTATACTAAAAGGCTACAGTAATCAAAACAGCATGGTACCAAAACAGAGATATAGACCAATGGAACGGAACAGAGGCCTCGGTGGCAACACAACATATCTACAACCATCGGATCTTTGACAAACCTGACAAAAACAAGCAATGGGGAAAGGATACCCTGTTTAATAAATGGTATTGGGAAAACTGGCTAGCCATGTGTAGAAAGCACAAACTGGACCCCTTCCTGACACCTTACAGTAAAATTAACTCCAGATGGATTACAGACTTAAACATAAGACCTAACACCATACAAACCCTAGAAGAAACTCTAGGCAAAACCATTCAGGACATAGGCATAGGCAAGGACTTCATGACCAAAACAACAAAAGCATTGGCAACAAAAGGCAAAATAGACAAATGGGACCAAATCAAACTCCACAGCTTCTCCATGGCAAAAGAAACAGTCATTAGAGTGAATCTGCAACCAACAGAATGGGAAAAAATTTTTTGCAGTCTACCCATCTGACAAAGGGCTGATATCCAGAATTTACAAAGAACTAAAACAAATTTACGAGAAAAAAACAAGCCCATTCAAAAGTGGGCAAAACATATGAACAGACACTTTACAAAAGAAGACATACATGATGCCAACAAACATGAAAAAATGCTCATCATCACTGGTCATTAGAGAAATGCAAATTAAAACTACATTGAGATACCATCTCACGCCACTTAGAATGTTGATCATTAAAAAATCTGGAGACAACAGTTGCTGGAGAGGATGTGGAGAAATAGGAACACTTTTACACTGTTGGTGGGAGTGTAAATTAGTTCAACCATTATGGAAGACAGTGTGGCAATTCCTTAAGGACCTAGAAATAGAAATTCCATTTGGCCCAGCAATCCCATTACTGGGTATACATCCAAAGGATTATAAACCTTTATACTATAAGGACACATGCACATGAATGTTCATTGCAGCACAGTTTACAATAGCAAAGACCTGGAACCAATCCAAATGCCCATTGATGATAGACTGGACAGGGAAAATGTGGCACATATACACCATGGAATATTATGCAGCCATCAAAAACAATGAGTTGGTGTCCTTTGTAGGGACATGGATGAACCTGGAAACCATCATTCTCAGAAAACTGACACAAGAGCAGAAAATCAAACACCGCATGTTCTAACTCATAGGTGGGTGTTGAACAATGAGAACACATGGACACAGGGAGGGGAGCACTACACACCTGGGTCTGTTGGGGGGACATAGGGGTGGGACAGTGGGAGGTGGGGAGTTGGGGAGAGTTAGCAGGGGGAGAAATGCCAAATATAGGTGAAGAGGAGGAAGGCAGCAAATCACATTGCCATGTGTATACCTATGCAACTATCTTGCATGTTCTTCAAATGTACCCCAAAACCTAAAATGTAATAAACAATGATTAAAAAAAGATACAAGATTTGAAAAAAATCAACATAAATAAGAAGTAGACACCAGGTGCGGTGACTTACAGCTGTACTCCCAGCTACTTGGAAGGCCGAGGCAGGAAAATTGCTTGAGCCTGGGAGGTGGAGGCTGCAGTGAGCTCAGATAGCACCATTGCACTCCAGCCTGGGTGACAGAGCGAGACTCAGTTTTGAGAAATAAAAACAAAAACAACAACAACAAAAACCAATAGTAATAATTAGAAAAACTCAGAAATTAGGTGGTAGAGCTAAGGAAAATATTAGAAATAAAAGAAGTCATTTCAGAAATAAGACTAAGAAGAAGAAACTCAAAAAGCCAAAAGAGAATAAAAGGCAAAAACAAAAAATGTGAAGAAGGAATGAAGATAACGTATATTTTACCACTAGAAAAGGAAGACAACTGAAGGGATCTACAGATTCAATGCAATCCCTATGACAATACTAAGGGCATTTTTTTTTTTTGCATAAATAGAAAAACCAATCCTAAAATTCATGTGAACTTTCAAGGGATCCTGATTTCAAGACTTAGCTACAAAGATATTGTAATGAAAACAATATAGTACTGAGATAAGGACAGACGTATAGACCAATAGAATATTATAGACCAGAAATACAACCCTAACATATATGGTGAAATGGTTTTTGACAAGGGTTCCCAGACTGTTCAATAGGAAAAGGACAGTCTTTTCAACAAATGGTAATGGGAAACCAGGATATCCACATGCAAAAGAATGAAGTTGGATCTTTACCTTATATCACACATAAAAATTAACACAACATGGATTAAAGGTGTAAACATAACAGCTAAAACTATACAAGTCTTAGATGCAAACACATGCGAAAAGCTTCATGACACTGCATTTGGAAATGATTTCTCAGATATGACACCCAAAACACAGTCAACAAGAGATAAATCAGATAAATGTGCTTCATCAAAAATTATTAAAAATTTACTGTGCTTCAAAAGACACTAAGAAAAAGACAACCCACAGAATAGGAAAAATATTTGCTAATCATATTTTGGTAAGGGGTTAATACTTGAAATATGTAAATATTTCCTACAATTAAAAATGGGCAAAGGACTTGAATAGATGCTTCTCCAAAGAAGATACACAAATGGCCAATAAGCACATGAAAATATGTTCAACATCACCGGTCATTAGGAAAATAAAAATCAAAAACACAGTAAGAAAACACTTCAAACCCGTTAGGATGGCTTTTATCAAAAAACTTAAAAATAGTAAGTGGTTTTTTGGTTTGTTTGTTTGTTTGTTTTTAACAGAGCTTACCACATAGAATCTATTACATACCAAGAGAAAGAACCTTATATAATGCTACCTTGTATGAACAATTTTGCCACCCAAAAAATCCCAATTAGCTTAGCAGACCCAGTTTTTTTCTCTCAAATTTTCCAATCTGCTTTTAAGACATTCCACTCCTTTAAAAAGTGAAATACAAAAGAGATACTTTATGAAAGTTGCCTTAAGAGCTTGTTAAAATTCAGATTGCTGAGCCCCAACACCAAAGTTTCTGCTTCAGTAGGCGTGGGAGGAAGCCTGAGAAGTTCTGAAAAGTTTACAGGTGATTGTATTTGAAGAACCACAGTGATAGTGCATTGAATCACCTGAGGGATCTTTTAGGTGCTACCGGTGCTTCCACTCAGTTCAAACCAATGGAATCTAAGTCTCTAAGGGTGGAGTCTCCGGCAACAGAAAAATTGGAAATTCTTTCCAGGTGATTCTAATATTCAGAGAGTGTTAATCATTGCATCCTGTTTCAAGTAGATGCCGGAGGAAGGACAATTGTAAGGTTTTTTCCCAGAATTTTTCTCTTAAATTTTAAACTCACACAGTTTAGCCAGCGGGTATATATGTTTTTGAAGATTAAAAAGGGAAAACACAAGTTTATAGCCATAGTTTTGAGATGCTATAATTTTTAAAAAATAAGTTCTGGGGTACATGTGCAGATCGTGGAGGTTTGTTATATAGGCATGCACGTGCCATGGTGGTTTGCTGCATCTATCCCACTGTTATCTGCATTAGGTTATTTCTCCTAATGTTCTCCCTCCCCAGTCCCATCCCCTGCTACCCCTCCCCTAGCTACCCCACCCCCGACAGGCCCCAGTGTGTGATGTTCCCCTTCCAGTGCCCATGTGTTCTCATTTTTCAACAACCACTTATGAGTGAGAACACGCCATGTTTGGTTTTCTGTTATTGTGTCAGTTTGCAGAAGTTTGCTGAGAATGATGGTTTACAGCTTCATCCATGTCCCTGAAAAGGACATGAACTCTTCTTTTTTTATGGTTGCACAGTATTCCATGGCATATATGTGCCACATTTTCTTTGTCCAGTCTATCATTGACGGACATTTGGGTTGGTTCCAAGTCTTTGCTATTGTAAACAGTGCCACAATTAACAAACATGCATGTGTCCTTATAACAGAGTGATTTATAATCCTTTGGGTATATACTCAGTAATGGGATTGCTGGGTCATATGGTATTTCAAGTTCTAGATCCTTGAGGAGTCACCACACTGTCTTCCACAATGGTTGAACTAATTTACACTCCCACCAACAATGTAAAAGTGTTCCTATTTCTCCACATCCTCTCCAGCATCTGTTGTCTCCAGATTTTTAATGATCACCATTCTAACTGGTGTGAGATGGTATCTCAATGTGGCTTTGATTTGTATTTCTCTAATGACCAGTGATGATGAGCTTTTGTTTCATATGTTTGTTGGCTGCATAAATGTCTTCTTTTGAGAAGTATCTGTTCATATCCTTTGCCCACTTTTTGGTGGGGTTGTTTTTTTTCTTGTAAATTTAAGTTCTTTGTAGATTCAGGTTATTAGCCCTGTGTCAAATGGGTAGATTGCAAAATTATTTTGCCATTCTGTAGGTTGCCAGTTCACTCTAATGATAGTTTCTTTTGCTGTGCAGAAGCTCTTTAGTTTAATTAGATTCCATTTGTCTATTTTGGCTTTTGTTGCCATTGCTTTTGGTGTTTTAGTCATGAAGTCCTTGCCCATGCCTATGTCCTAAATGGTATTGCCTAGGTTTTCTGCTGAGGTTTTTATGGTGTTAGTCCTTATGTTTAAATCTTTAATCTAACTAAAGTTAATTTTTGTATGAGGTGTAAGGAAGGGATCCATTTTCAGCTTTCTGCATATGGCTAGCCAGTTTTCCCAACACCATTTATTAAATAGGGAATCCTTTCCCCATTGCTTGTTTTTGTCATGTTTCTCAAAGGTTAGATGGCTGTAGATATGTGTCGTTACTTCTGAGGCCTCTGTTCTGTTCCATTGGTCTATATCTCTTTTTTGGTACCAGTACCATGCTGTTTTGGTTACTGTAGTCTTGTAGTATGGTTTCAAGTCAGGTATTGTGATGCCTCCAGTTTTTTGTTTTATTTTGCTTAGGATTATCTTGGCAATGCAGGCTCTTTTTTGGTTCCATATAGAGTTTAAGGTGTTTTTTTCCAATTCTGTGAAGAAAGTTAAAGGAAGCTTGATGGGGATTAGCATTGAATCTATAAATTACTTTGGACAATATGGCCGTTTTCATGATATTGATTCTTCCTAACCATGAGCATGGAATGTTTTTCCAACTGTTTGTGTCCTCTCTGATATCCTTGAGCAGTGGTTTGTAGTTCTCCTTGAATAAGTCTTTAACATCCCTTGTTAGTTGTATTCCTAGGTATTTTATTCTCTTTGTAGCAATTGTGAATGGGAGTTCACTCATGATTTGTCTCTCTGTTTGTCTGTCATTGGCGTATAGGAATGCTTGTGATTTGTGCACCTTGGTTTTGTATCCTGAGACATTGCTAAAGTTGCTTATAAGCTTAAGGAGATTTTGGGCTGAGACAACGGGGTCATCTAAATATACAATCATGTCATCTACAAATACAGACAATTTGACTTCCTCTTTTCTTAATTTATTATCCATTATTCCTTTTTCTTGCCTGATTGCCCTGGCCAGAACTTCCAATACTATGCTGAATAGGAGTGGTGAGAGAGGGCATCCTTGTCTTGTGCCAGTTTTCAAAGGGAATGCTTCCAGTTTTTGCTCATTCAGTATGATATTGGCTGTTGGTTTGTCATAAAAAGCTATTATCATTTTGAGATATGTTCCATCAATACCTAGTTTATTGAGAGTTTTTAGCATAAAGGATTGTTGAATTTTGTCAAAAGCCTTCTCTGCATCTATTGAGATAATTATGTGGTTTCTGTCTTTGGTTCTGTTTATGTGATGGATTACGTTTATAGATCTGCATATGTTAAACCAGCCTTGCACCCCAGGGATGAAGCCAACTTGATCATGATGGATAAGCTTTTTAATGTGATGTTGAATTCAGTTTGTCAGTATTTTATTGAGGATTTTTACATCCATGTTCATCATGGATATCGGCCTGAAATTTTCTTTTTTAGTTGAATCTTTCCCAAGTTTTGGTATCAGGTTGATGTTGGTCTCATAAAATGAGTTAGGGAGGATTTCCTCTTTTTTATTGTTTGGAATAATTTCAGAAGGAATGGTACCAGCTCTTCTTTGTACCTCTGGTAGAATGCGGCTGTCAACCCATCTGGTCCTGGACTTTTTTTCATTGGTAAGCTATTAATTGCTGCCTCAACTTAAGACCTTGTTACTGGTCTGTTCAGGAATTCAACTTCTTCCTGGTTTAGTCTTGGGAGGGTGTAAGTGTCCAGGAATTTATCCATTTCTTCTAGATTTACTGGTTTATTCGCATAAAGGTGTTTGTAGTATTCTCTAATGGTAGTTTGTATTTCTGTGGAATTGGTGGTGATACTCCCTTTATCATTTTTTATTGCTCTGTTTGAATCTTCTCTGTTTTCTTTTTTATTAGTCTGGCTAGTGGTCTATCTATTTTGTTGATCTTTTCAAAAAAACAGCTCCTGGATTTATTGATTTTTTTGAAGGGTTTTTTTGTGTCTCCATCTCCTTCAGTGCTGCTCTGATCTTAGTTACTTCTTTTCTTCTGCTAGCTTTTGAGTTTGTTTGATCTTCAGGCTGTTTTACAGTTAATTTTGTTTTACATACTCCGAAATAGCAATAAAAGACCAGTCATGGTGGCTCACACCTGTAATCCCAGCACTTTGGTAGGCCAAGGTGGGTGGATTACCTGAGGTCAGGAGTTCAAGACCATCCTGGCCAACATAGTGAAATCCCATCTCTATTAAAAATACAAAAATTAGCTGGGTGTGGTGGTACACATCTATGATCTAGCTACTTCAAAGGCTGAGGTAGGAGAATCGCTTGACCTCCCGAGGCAAAGGTTCCAGTGAGCTGAGATTGTACCACTGCACTACAGCCTCAGCAACACAGTAAGACTCTGTCTCAAGAAATAAAATAAATAAAATAAAATAGAAATAAAGTATAGTATAGGAGGTACTAGGTGATAGGAATTTTTCAGCTCCATTATAATCTTATGTGACTACTGTTATATATGTGTTCCATCATTGATTGAAATGTTTATAATCTTATGGGACTACTGTTGTCTATGTGTTCCATCATTGACTGAAATGTTATGTGGCACATGACTGTATATACATACAATGAAATATTTATTCAGCCTAAAAAAGGAAATCCTGACACATGTTGCAACATGGATGAATCTTGAGGACAATTTGCTAAGCCAGTCACAAATGAACAAATACGATATGATTCCATTTATATTAAGTACCTAGAATAGTCAAGATCATAGAGACGGAACATAAAATGGTAGTTTCCAGGGACTATGGGAAGGGGAAATGGGGAATTTTTGCTTAATGAGTATAGGGTTTCAGTTTTGCAAGACAAAAAGACTTCTGAAGACAGATGGTGGTGTTAGTTTAACAACAATGTGCCTGTACTTAATGCCACTGAACTGTACACTTAAAATGGGTAACTGTAAATCAATTTCAATTGTAAACTTTATTATATATATATTTTACCACAATTGAAAAACAGCAATTGAATTTCTATATGCTAGCAATGAACAACTGGAAACTGAAACTAGTAGCCCAAGATCATTTGCAATATCATCAAAAACATAAATTCTTTAGGATAAAGTTAACAAAATATGTATAGGATTTTTATGCTTGAAAACTACAAAGTATTCATGAGAGAAATTAAAGAAGACCTAAATAAGTAGAGATCTATGCTGTATTAATGGATTTGAACACTTAATACTGTTAAGATGTTAACTGTCTCCAAATTGATCTATGAATTCAATGTAATCTCAATGAAAATTCCAGCAGGCATTTTTGTAGAAATTGACAAGCTAATCTCATCCTTGTAGGTCTCCCCCATGGAAACACTCAAGAAATAAATTTAATTTCTTTACTCCTTGAGAGCCATGGAAATATTTGAAGAAAGCTATCATGTTTCTCCTAAATCTTCTATTTCCCAAGTTTAACATCCATACTTCCTTTAACATTCTTAAAATAAGTTGGTTTTTAGTGCTCTCACCATCCTGAGTACCTTCATCTTGGCCCACTTGGGTTTGTCAATATCCTTCAAAAGCGGTGCCCCTCAATCCAATACAGTACAGATGCTCCTAAACATATGATGAAGTTACATCCCAATAAACCCATGGTAAACTGAAAATTTCCTAAGCAGAAACTGAGTTTTCAATTTACAACGGGTTTATTCAGACATAAATAACCCCATGGTAACTTTAGGAGCTTATTGAATGAGTATTGCTTTCATACTATCATAAGATTGATAAATCCTAAATCGAACCTTTGTAAGTGAAGGGCTCTCTACACAGTTGTTCCCTGGACTCTGTAGAGGATTGGTTCCAGGATACCCTTGGATATCCCAATCTGCAAATGCTCAAGTTCCTTATACTACTTGCGTATAACCTACACACATCCTCTTGTATACTTTAAATCATCTCTATATTACTCATACCTAATACAATGTAAATGTTCTATAAATAGTTCTTACACTGTATTGTTTTATATTTGCATTATTCTTTATGTTGTATTGCTGTTTTTTAAATTGTATTTTTTCTTCAGAATATTTTCAGTCTGTGGTTGGTTGAATCTGTACTTCAGATATATTCTAACCAGAAAAGAATAGAGGGTGATTGCCACCTTTTCTCCTTCTATACATTAAATCTCTATTGAGTCAACCTAATTTGAGTAAACTTTCTTGGTATTTTTAGTTTGTGCAGTGCTTACAGTCAATAAAATGTACCAAGTGATTCACATGTGCTGCTGTTAAAGCCAAATTTTATCTATTCTGTTCTTGTACAATTGGTTTTGGGAATCCAATTGTAGTATAGGATGTTTTGTTGTTTCCTGTTTGTTTTCATCTTGCTAGAATAGGCTCATTATTTCAGCCTATTAAGGTCCCTTCAGATTTGTCTCTATCTTCCTTTTTTTTTTTTTTTTTTTTTTTTTTTTGAGATGGCATCTCACTCTGTCACCCAGGCTAGAATGCAGTGGCATAATCTTGGCTCACTGCAACCTCCACCACCCAGATTCAAGAGATTCTTCTGCCTCAGCCTCCTGAGTAGTTGGGACTCCATGCCCAACTAATTTTTGTATTTTTAGTAGAGATGAGGTTTCATCATATTGGCCAGGCTGGCTGGTCTCAAACTCCTCACTTTGTGATCCTCCCGCCTCGGCCTCCTAAAGTGCTAGGATTACAGGAGAGAGCCACCATGTCCGGCCCAGGTATGACTCTATCTAACAAATCAGTTACTCTTTTTAGCTTCACATCATATGTACATTAAATCAATAGTCACAAAAACCCTCATCTATATATTCCTATTCTAAGTTCATATGGTATATACCATACAATGATGCTTGATTGTACAGTCTTTTATTACTTGCTAATTATTTTCTATATGTAAATATTGTTTCTGCATTAATATTTTAGGCTCATCTATAGAAGAGATCATGTCTTCTACTTATTCTATAGTGCTTGGCACAGATTAGGCATTCAATATTTGTTGACTTGAAATCTCAATTAGGGTATTTTTACAGTATAGCTGCATCAAATGTGTCACAGCTAACCTTCATCTTATGTTTCTTTAGTGCTTTTTTTTTTTTACATCCATATAGATGCATTTGTGGGAAAGGTACATCTATCTACCTAAGAACTACAAAATAACCTCAACATCAGTGGATCACAAGCAGATGAAGTACAAACAGAAGCCACAGTGCCATCTAGTGAGTATAACTAGTTTACATCTGCTGATCACAAGCTTACATTCAGTCCTGTAACAGAGGGCATGATTTTTCAAACTTTATATGGTAAAGAGAAACAAGATATAACCAGTACATGAGACATAACTGTCCTCCACACACTCAAAAGAGAAAAGAGCTGAGCTGGAGAAAGTTATAGTGGGATGATTTTTTAATAATATACTCTCATTCAGTTCTGATAATCAAAGAGAACTCATAGATTTTAATCACTATTAATTTCCAATTATGCATGAAGCAAGGAGAGAAATAGCATGAGGAAACAAAATTCCTATATCAGAGGAAGTTCATTGATAGGTATTTATTGAATTTCTATAACTGTTTTAAATCTAATGAGCATCTACTATGCATTAGGCACTATGCTGGGTACAAGGGCAAATAAAGATAACGTATGGTCTCTGTCCTGAAGGAGGTGGCAGTCTAATAGATGAATACGACAGGTATAGAAGCAACTAAAATACAATGCAGAAAATAACTATCTAGGGATAAACAGAACTGTTACAAGGTCTTGGAGGAGAGGAAAGGCAAGACAAGGAAATTTCCTCAGGAAGCTAAGAATGCCATTAAGACCTAGGCTTTGAAGAAGGGAATTTTAAAATGTAGGGATGCAAATAAAAAAAAAAAAACAGGTAATTTGCAACGAAGAAGCATGAAAAAAGATACTGAGGTAGAAAGCATAGATCATGGGTACAAAGCAGCAAGTACTCCAGCTGAGGATGAACATAGTATAAAAGGAAATAAAACAAAGTTTCCATGAAAGTAAGTTGTTACAAAGCCAGGAAGCCCCTTGGATTATGTCTCCTGGCATGAGTCTACTTCCCTTTGACTTCCTGCTACATTTTGACCAAGCACAAAAGCCCTCACCAGAAGCCAAGCAAATCCAGTACCATGGCCCTTGAACTTCCCAACCTGCAGAATCATAAGCTAAATAAACCCATTTTCTTTATAAATTACTCAGTCTTAGGTATGCTGTTATAGCAATAGGAAACAGACTAAGACACCACTACTTTCCTGGTCACATCTCCTAATTCTCCCAATGTTCCTGCCACTCCAGTCACAATTATCTCTTTGCCATTGTTTAAATACCCTAGGGAATTTGCACTTGTTATTCCCTCTGTCTGGGATGCTCTTTTTCTTCAGGTTTCTACTTAAAAACAATCTTCCCAGTGAGGACTTCCTTGACCACCCTATCGAAAATTTCAACTATTCAACCTCCTCCAAAACATTTAATATCACCCTTTCCTGCTTAGTTTTCTCCTTAGCACTTACCAATATTTAGTATACCAGAAGTCAACAAACTATAGCCTTTGGGCAAAATCTGGTCCACCATATTTTTTGTACAATTCATAAGTTAAGAACAATTTTACATTTTTAAGTGACTGAAATAAAAGAATTATATTTTATGATACATGAAAATAACATAAAATTCAAATTTTAGTGTTCCAAAATGCAGTTTTATTGAAACAGAGCCACACCAATTTGCTTACATATTGTCTATGGCTGCTTTCAAGGCACATAATAGTAGAGTTGATTAGTTTCAACACAGACTGTATGGCCTGCAAAACCTAAAATATTTACTGTGGTTCTTTACAGAAAGTTTGTTGACCCCTATGATATAGCATAATACTTATTTATCTTTTTATTGTTTGCCTCTCCTAATGGAAATAATGGGGACAGCAGTTTTTGTCCATGTGGATAAGAGTTTTCATATATTTATTCATTACTATATCCTCAATGCCTAGAACAGGAGACAATAAGTAAATATTTTTGAATGAATGAACACTAGAAAATATAGACAGAAGCACTTTTACTTGGCAACAAAAAGGAGGACAGGGAGAACTGAAGTTTGAGGAGGATCACAAAGGTGAAGGAAGGTTTTTGGATAAGGAAGCCTTGAAGGTAATTATAATGACAGGAGAAAGAAACAGCAGAGAATGATTAAACAGCTAGGGTTGAGATCTGTAGACTAAGGTCTCCAGAGGAAGTTATTTCTTTCTCAGAGGAATGAGAAAAGAAAGGATGAGTGAAGAGGAGAGAAATTGATGAAGTTCACGTCAGTGGATATAAGCTCAGTAAATTACACAATAAGGTCTTTTGCTAAAACAAAAGAGAAAGCATGAGTGCTTAAGGACAGAAAAAAAATGTTTTAAAATTACCACTGTAGGAATGAAGAAAGCAGACAATGAAAGTTAACAAAGGTTAGACACTGGCAAGGTGGGATAATTAGAATATGATGGATTGTGTATTTTTTTCACCTTTCTGTCTGTCCTTGTGCATAAGAGAGTATTCACTGCATATGGAGGGTATCCAATTAAAGTCTGCTAAATTCAAGACAGGATGAAATGGAGAAATATACTAACAGCAATCAACAAAGTTATGAACATATTCAAAGTATCCTTTGGCTTCACCACTAATCTGGCCATAAATGATACGGTTACATATTGAATACACACCATTAAAATATGCCTGTTTTATTGTTCTCCTATTCTTCCTAACATCACTATTACTACCATTTGAATTCCTAATTATAAACTCAGCCCTATACTAGGCTCTAGGACCAAACTTGACATTAGAAGAGATTTAAGAAGCACTGCTTCAAGTCTCAGAAAACTGTATCTAGTCAACTTGTATTCCTCTTCTGGTCACTGCTTCTCAGTCTGGCTCCCTATGTAGGGGCTCTGCTCTTAAAAACACCTTGATATCCTAGTCCCTTTAAGTTTGGAGATCTACCTTGCTCCTTTTAATCTGTCTGCACACACTCCCATTCCTCAAAGATTTGTATACTGTCTTAGACTCCAAATCTCTGTGGTTGAAACCCTGTTCCCTGTGGTTATGCTTATGTGATGCCAACCACCTGCTTGCCTGACTTACAGAATATTTACAACACTTAGATTTCTCTCATTGCCATGCTTTGCTTATCTCCCCTTTAGGATACCCTGATGCCAGCTGCTTGGGTGAGTCGAAGGCAACTATATATACCTTGTTCATCTCTGTAACCTCAGACCCTAGCACAAAGTCTGGTACTGTGTCTTTCTTTCCTGATGGTTCATTAGATACACTTCCTTGGCCTGCAGATGCACACATTCCTCAACTAGCATGTCTACATCCAGATATAGGTCCTTCCCAAGCTGCCTGGCCCACTGTGTCATAAATCATGGAAATTATAAAAGCTCTGTGATTGCCTTCTTTACTGGTCTTTAAGTAAACAGTAGGCAACTACCTTCTTTACTAGTCTTTAAGTAAACAGTAGACAACTACCTTTCTGAAATAGTGCTACCCTGTGCAGAATTAGGTAACAAAATCTACATGATCATCTTCCTTTTAGGTCTTAAACTGTAGGTAACTATTTTCTGAATCAGTTAAATGCTAGCCTGTGAAACACTATGATTAATTAAGTAACATTTCAAGTTCTCTTCCAGGACTGTGAATGTATAATACATGAACTAAATAGCAAATATTTTCTTGAAAGAAAATCTAAAGTGTTTAAGTCAGATAAACAATCCTTCAAATATAAATAAACCTTCAAAGAAAATATCTGGAATCACTACCCTTAATCACCTATGTGAACGAAGGTTAGACCTGTCATTAAAACTTGAAAGGCAACAAAAACCTTCATATTTCATTTGGGTCCACACTTGTCTTTCTAGTTCTTTGTCCTTCCAAGAGCCAATACCCCTTATTATGTGCATACCATATGATACCCAAAGGAAGCAATGTCCTAATTGCTTTGGAAAGTATTTACATTCTATCTTTAGACATGCTTTTATCTTCTTTACCTTCTAGAATTTTGTCCTGATAAGAAATCAGTTAAAGAACATTTTCTAGGGTGGTTGGAAAGGCAAGAAATAACAACCCAGAAAGTGAAAGAATGGCCACGTCATCCAAGTATTTGCTTTCAATGAATGCCTGACAAGAATGTGTACTTTAAAATTTAGTTTGCTGGAAAGAATATTACAAATGGTTAGTATCAGATAACTTTGTTGAGGAGTTCCAATGATATATTACCATTCAGAATAGAGGGTGAAAAACAAGGGGTAAGTAATAGACTTAATGGTATTCCAAATTCTCCTTTTCTTTGGGAAGTTTCACTCAATGTTTACAGTGTGGAAATCAAGAAAATGTCAATTTGAGCTTGTTCTAGATGAAGGAACTCTCAGACATCCTAAGCTAACAGCCAAGACGACACAGCATGACATCTATCCCTCTGTCACTGCATATAAGAACATTTGCTACCTCTGAAAATAGATAAATCAAAGGACCTTATCAAATTGTTGCAAATTCAGGTAACAGCAAGCCATGTTCCTCTGCAGCTTGGCGAAGTCCACATCCATTTCACTAGGTGAATAAAACCTCAGAGAATAATAGTACCAGTGTAGGGCATCAGTATAATTTTGGACCTAAAGTTTAAAAAGAAACAACAAAATCACAGTGACGTCTTTACCCTACCTTTCCCAAGTCACCTCTAGAAACAAATAAAGATGTTACTGCTGTCTTCTTAAGGCAACCAAAACACAATATCCTTTATATTGAGTTCTAAGTGCATTTTATTATCAGTCTTAGTCAATATAAATTTTAGATAAAATGGCAATCAATATTCTTTTTTTTCTACACATTAGAAATTTCACATAGAATGAAGAGTCTGAGAGTGTAGTGAACCACCCGAGAAAACTTAACGTCTATTTTAAAAGTTATGAAAACAACAATGATAAAAAACTTAAAAGAGAATACCCATAATTCACCATGCTAATGCAGCTATTTTCACTTATCTATGTTGAATTTTAACTTTATTCTTTTGTATATTTACCTAGTTGTAATCATAGCTTATATAAAATTTCGTGTTCTATTCTTTCCATATAATTTTGTACATACTAATCTATGTTGCTATGTAGTCTTCACAATAATCAATTTTAAGAGATACATAACACTTAATCAAATATATAGTGATTTTCTTAATGTGAAATACTTAGTGAATTTACAGGGTTTTTACTATTGTAATTGATGCTGCTGTATTTTTATACAAAAATACATTTTCTCTTGAGCAACTTTAAAATTTTCAGTGGTGAGAAGCTAGCTAGGGAAAATCTGATAGAAATAAGTTGGATAATTATTCCTTAATCTAAGAAAACTGAGACTGCTTATAAACCAAGGTAAGCTAAATGACTCCCTCATACCCTATCAAGAAACTTCGTATTTTTCAATTAAGAACAGGAGACATTAGGACCTTCAAGGAATAAAAAACCCTCTCCAACTAGAAACAACAGTGCTGAATAGGTAAAACACTGCCTTTGACTATTACATTAGTCATAGTAGATTGGACATATGTCATATTAGAAATAGTCAATTAGAAATAAGATTACATTCCTCTCCAGTGTTGGAAGTGGATGTTTTAAGAAAATTATTCAGCAAGACTGGAAAATGAGAGGAAAGGAAATGAATCAATAGAATAATAGAAATTCTGAACTGGTTGTTCACCTATTCCCCCAAATAAATAAATAAATTAATAAATTAATAAATACCTTCTAAAAGAGAATAAGAATATCATTCTATCTTGCAGTACCTAACCATAAGACTTAGGTCTCTACATGCTCCTATAAGGGATTCTCCTTCCTTCTCTTGGGTCTAATTCTTTGTTTCTCAATCTTTGTTTCCTTTTTTCTCTTGACATCTTTCTCCTACAAAACCTACCATAACATTTTTGGAAAATAGTTTTATTGAGGTACAACTGACATACAAAAAGCTACATATAATTTAAACTGTACAATTGTTTTGATATATATATATATATATATATATATATATATATATATATATATAAAACCATCAACACAGTCAGGGGAGTGAACACATCCATTACAACCAATTTTCCTTTGTAATCCCTCAATCCAGCTCATTCCAGTCTCTCATCCCTGAAACAATTATGAATGTGCTTCATGAAACTATTAATTTTCATTTTATAAGCTTTTATACAATCGAATCATCTAAAATGTATTAATACTTTTTTGCCTGGCCCCTTTCACTCAGCAAAACAGTTTCTAGATTTATCCCCATTACTGCATCTATCAATAGTTCATTCCTTTTTATTGCTAAGTAGTATTTAATTGAAGAATATACCAGTTTGTTTACCCACTAACTTGTCAATGGACATTTGGTTGTTTCCAGTTTTTAACTATTATAAATAAAGCTGCTATTAGCTTTTACATGCAAGTTTTTCTATGGATAAATAATTCCTTTTCTTTTGAGTACATACATAGGATTGAAATGACTGGATCACATAGCGGGGGCAAGTTTAACATTATAGAAAACTGCCAAACTATTTTCCAAACGGTTTGTACTATCTTATGTTTCCACCATGAAATTCCAGTTCCTCAAAATCTTCATCAGCATTTGGAATGGTTAATTTTTTTTCATTTCAGCTACTCTAAGAATTATGTATTGGTATGTCTTTGGAGTTTTCATTTGCATTTTCCTAATGACTCATAAGTCATCTTTTTTGTGTGCTTATTGTCATGCACATATCCTTTTCTGGTGAAATGTCTATTCATATCATTTGCTAATTTTTGAATTGTTTTTCTTTATATGTTGAGTTTAGAGAGTTCTTTTTATGTTTTAGCTACTAGTTCATTATTGTATACATGGTTTGAAATTTTTTCTCCGAGTCTGTATCTTTTTTCATCCATTAAACGAGATCTCTTTTTTTTTTAAGTATAATTTTCACTTTATTTTCTTCAGAGGATAGCTTTTCTTCAGTCCTTAAGGACTCAGCTCCTTACATAGGCTTTTGTGGAGGTCATTGGGCAGCACCCACAGGTCTAAATCAGGGTTGGAATGTTTGGTCCTTATGGGCTTCATGAGATTGATTCTACCTTGCGATGAATGGTGAAACTCATGCTGTGCTGTAGCTTCACAAACATTTGGTAAGCACATAGACATCAAAGACACTGGCCTCAGAAATGTCCCTGATAGCTGTGGCCTCTACTGTGTTTTGTGGTTTTCCTTTAGTTTTTGGGAGAGGATCTTCCTCTGTCACCCAGGCTGGAGTGAAGTAGCATGATCACAACTCACTGCAGCCTTATACTCCTGGGCTCAAGGGCTCCTCCTGCCTCAGCCTCCTGAGCAGCTGGGACTACAGGTGCATGCTACCAGACCAGGCTTAATTTTTTATTTTTTATTTAGGTAGTCTCCCTATATTGCCAAGGTTGGTCTCAAACCCCTAGGCGCAAGCGATCCTCCCGCCTCAGCCTCTGAAAGCACTGGGATTACAGGCATGAGCCACCACACTTGGCTATCTACTATATTTTGAATGATAAACTTCTTAATAGACCTCTTTAGTCACGTATCAGGTACAATTCATGCAGGGATTAGGCTGCACATGGCCATGGCCCTTTCTGGCACAACTGTTGTTCCTTCTTTCTTTGTCAGTCTTGGAGGTGAGGACCTGAGAGTGAATAGGAGCTTTCCCAGAGCAAAATCTTTTAATTTTCGTGAAATAGTTTATTAATTTTTATTTTTACGTATATTTTAAATTTTTATTTATTTATTTATTTTAGAAAACAGGTCTTGCTATGTTGTCCAGGCTGGCTTAAACTCCTGGGCTCAAGCAATCCTTCTACCTCAGCCTCCCAAGTAGCCGGGACTATAGGTATGTGCCATTGCACCCTACTTGCATCATGTTTTTGAGTCAAGTCTAGTAATTCTTTGCCTGGTCTAGATCCTGAAGATTTTCTCCTATGTATATTTACAAAAGTTTTATACTTGCACATTTTACATCTAATTTTGTAATTCATTTGAGTTAATTTTTATATGAAGTGTGAAGTTAAGATCAAGGTTAATGTTTTTTTCTTTTACTACGGATGTCCAAATGCTCGAGCATCATTAGTTAAAAACACCATCTTTTTCCATTGAATTACTTTTGTACTTTCTCAAAAATCAGTTGAGTATGTTTGTGTGGAATTATTTTTTGGTTCTCCATTCTGTTCCATTGATCTATGGTTCTATATCTCTGATGATACCACACAGTCTAGAGTACTGTAGCTATATAAAAAGACTTGCAATTGAATAGGGTGATTCTGTTCTATTCTCTCTCAGGACTGTATTGACTATTTTCTTTCTTTTAATTTTAGGTTTAGGGGTACATGTGAAGGTTTGTTACATAGAAAAACCCATGTCACAGGGGTTTGTTGCACATATTATTACAACACCCAGGTATTAAGCCCAGTACCCAATAGTTATCTTTTCTGCTTCTCTCCCTCCTTCCACCCTCCCCACTCAAGTAGACACCAATGTCTGTTGTTTCCTTCTTTGTGTTCATAAGTTCTCATCATTTAGCTCCCACTTATAAGTGAAAACATATGTTATTTGGCTTTTTGATCCTGTGTTTCCTCAGAATGATAGCTTCCGCCTCCACCCATGTTCCTGCAAAATACATGATATTTCTTTTTTATGGATGCATAATATTCTATGGGGTATATGTACCATATTTTCTTTATCCAGTCTGTCAATGATGGACGTTTAGGTTGAGTCCATGTCTTTGCTATTGTGAATAGTCCTGCAATGAACATTTATGTGCATGTATCTTTATGATAGAATGCTTTATTTTTCTCTGGGTATATATCCAGTAATGGGATTGCTGGGTTGAATGGTAGTTCTATTTTTAGTTCTTTGAGAAATAGCCATCCTGCTTTCCACAATGGTTGAGCTAATTTGCACTCCCACAAACAGTGTATAACTGTTCACTTTTCTCTACAACCTTGCCAGCAGCTACTGTTTTTTGACTTTCTAATAATATGTCTTGGCTATTTTAATTCCATTGTTTTATGTATAAATTTTAGAATAATCTTGTTTCTCTATATTTTTCTGATGCTTTTGCATAAAACCAATTTGTATCTTTATATTTAAAGTACATTTCTTTTAAGCAGTACATAAACTTGAGTCTTGCTTTTTTATGCAGTTTGACAATCTCTGCCTTTACACTGGGGTCTTGAGGTCATTTTCACTTAATGTGATTTTTTTCACATGCTTAGATGTAAATCTATCATCTTGCTACAAATATTTGTTTTCTATTTGTGAGATCTTTTTTGATCCCTCTTTCCTCTTTTTCTGCCTTATTTTAGATTATTTAAATATTTTTATGGTTTGATTTTATCTCATTTTTTGAAAAAAAAACTGTTTGCTACTTTAATGATTGTTTTAAGGTACATAGTATATATGTTTAACTTATCATAGTCTGTCTTCAAGTGATGTTATACCACCTCACTTATGGTATACTTCCATTTCTCTCTTCTTGACCTATATATTCTTGTCATGCATTTTACTTTTACAGAATACAATGTTATTACTTTTGTTTAAACAGTAAATTATCTTTTAAATAGATTGTAATAATAAGAAAAAATCTTATCTGTTGCTCATATAATTACCATTTCTGATATTTTAAATTCTTTTGTATTGATTGATATTTCCATCTGGTATAAATTTCCTTTTGTTCAGAGGACTTCCTTGTAATGTAGACCTTTGAGTGATTAGTTGTATCAGCTTTTAAATGTCTGGAAGGCTAATTTGCTTTCATTTTTTTAAAAAATGTATTTTTATTATGGTTAAAAAAACATAACATAAAATTGGCCAATCTGCAACTAATCTCCAGAACTTTTTTGTCTAGTAAAACTGAAACTCTATATTCACTAAACAACTCCACATTTTCTCCTCCTCCCAGACCCTGGAAACCACCATTCTACTTTCTTTATTTCTTTATTCTTTCTTTAAATACTTGAGTCTCTCTCTCTCTCCATTGCCCAGGCTAAAGTGCAGTGGCAAAATCTTGGCTCATTGCAACCTCTGCCTCCTGGGTTCAAGTGATTCTCCTGCCTCAGTCTCCTGAGTAGCTGAGACTACAGGTGTGCATCACCACACCCGGCTAATTTTTGTTATTTTTACTAACGATGGGGTTTCACCATGTTGGCCAGGCTGGTCTAAAACTCCTGACCTCAGGTGATCCACCCACCTTGGTCTCCCAAAATGCTGGGATTACAGGAGTCAGCCACTGCATCTGGCCCATTCTATTTCCTTTCTCCAGGGATTTGACTACTCTAGGTACCTCATGTAAGTGGAATCATACAGTATCGTTTTTTGTGGCAGGCTTATTTCACTTAGCATAATATCCTCAAGGCTCATCCATGTTATAGCATGTATCAGAAGTCCTTGCTTTTTAAGGCTAAGTAATATTCCATTGTTTGAATATATCAGATTTTATTTATCCATTCATTTGTTGATGGAACTTGGGTTACTTCTACACTTTGGCTGCTAGAAACATGGGTATGCAAATATCTTCCTTTTAATTCTTATGGGTATATGAGCAAAAGTGAAATGCTGCAGCATATGGTAATAATATTTTTAATTGTTTGAGGAACTGCCATGCTGTTTTCCGTAGTGGCTACACTATTTTACATTTGTACCAACTACTTTCATTTTAAACAATATTTGTGCTGGATAAAGATTTAGGCTGACAAGTTTTTGTTTTCTTTCATTATTTTAAAGATGTTGCTCCACTGAGTTCTTGCTTGCATTGCTTCCAACAAGAAATCTGATGTTCTCTTTAGTTTATTCCTCTGCATGTAGGGTGTCATTTTGATCTGGCTAATTTTAGGACATTCTCTTACATGAGTTACCATGAGCACTTTAATTATGTGTGTTGGTGTCATTTTGTGTTTCTTATGTTTGGGGTTTGTTAAGATTTTTCTGTTTCTGCATTTAGAGTATTCATTAAGTTTTGAAAGTTTTATTTTTTGAAATATTTATTATCTCTATCCTCATTTGGGAGTCCTAGTTACCTGTATATTAAGCTACCTAAAATTGTCCCCCACCTAACTGAACCCTTTTAATTTTTTTAAGGTTTTTCCCCTGTGTATTTAATTTTGAATAGCTTCTTTGCTGTAACTTCATCAGTCTTTTCTTCTACAATGTCTAATATGATGTTAATACTATCCACTGTACTTTTCATCCTAAACATAGTTTTTATCTTTAGAAGTTTGATTTGGTCTTTATATATCTTCGATGCCTCAACGTAACTTTTTGAATGAATGAAATACAATTATAAGAGATGTCCTCTGATAATGCTAACTTCTGTGTCACTTCTGGGTCAGTATCAATTGATTGCTTATTCTCATTATAGGTTGTGTTTTCATGCCTCTTTGCATGCTCAGTAATTTTTTTCTTGGATGCCAGACATTGTAACCTTTATCCTGTTGGGTGCTGTACAGTTTTATATTCTTATAAATACTCTTGATATCCTTTTGGGTGCTGTACAGTTTTATATTCACATAAATATTCTTCAACTCTTCTCTGGGAAGCAGTTAAGTTCCTTGAGATCAATTTGATCCTTTCACACCATACTTTTATAATTTTTTAGGTAGTTCTGGAGCAGGACTTAGTGTACGACTAATCATTCCCCTCTTAGGAGACCAGACCCTTTTGAGTTTTCTACCCAATGCCCCATAAATTAGAAGTTTTCCACACTGGGTGATAAGAGCAGGCCTTATTCTCAGCCCCATGTGAGTGCCAGACACTGTTCCCTCTAATATTTATAGATGGTTATTCTCCTAGCTTGAGGTAATTTTGCTTCATGTATGTCCTCATCAGTACTCTGCTAAATATTGGAAGAAGACCCTCTGATCACTGGGTTGTCCCTCATCTCACTGAAGCTCTTTTGATTTTTAAGTTTTTTTTTTTTTCTGTGTGTTTAATTTTGAATAGCTTCTTTGCTCTGACTTCAAGTTTATCAATCTTTTCTTCTACAATGCCTAATCTATGCTATGTGGTCCTCTCCAGTACTTTGTCTTATAAATTCTGGGTGCCTTGGTCTCCTGAGAATCAGCTGCATCTCAAATCAGGATGCTTGCGAGGCTCTACTTCAGCTCCTCTTCTTGGGCTATATGCTGGAAACTCAAAGCAGTAAGCTGTGCAACTGTAAAGCTCACTTTAATTCTTTTGTTTTGTTTTCTTCTTTTCTTTCTTTTTTTTTTTTTTTTTTTTTTTTTTGAGACGGAGTCTTGCTCTGTCGCAAGGCTGGAGTGCAGTGGCACGATCTTGGCTCACTGCCACCCCAACTCCCGGTTTCAGGTGATTTCCCTGCCTTAGCCTCCTGAGTAGCTGGGGCTACAGGTATGTGCCATGATGTCCAGATAATTTTTTCTATTTTAGTAGAGATGGGGTTTCACCATCTTGGCCAGGATGGTCCCGATCTCCAGACCTCGTGATCCATCTGCCTCGGCCTCCCAAAGTGTTGGGATTACAGGCATGAGCCACGGCACCCAGCCAATGCTCACTTTATTTCTTATCTCCCAGGAATCATTCTCCTTCATTGCCTGATGTTCACTGTTATAAAAGCCTTTTTTTTCTTTTCATGTATTTTGTCTTGTCTTTTGTGGAGAGAGACTTATTGTTAAAGCAGGGACATAAAACAGTCCCTGTGACTACATATTAATTGCAAATGGAAGCATACCACAACTTTTTTTTTTAAATGGTACATCCCATTTGATTTACACACAAAGGCACACAAATGTATATAATACACAAAGATTAGAAGGAAATATACCAAAATTACAAATGATTGTTCTTTGCTTTTAAAAAAAAAATTATCTTTAAGCTTATAGGAAACCTGAACTGTCTTGCAGATTTTTTTCCATTTCCATTTCTTTATTACACCATAGCTTTTTTTTTTTTTTTTTTTTTTTTTTTGAGACGGAATTTCGCTGTTGTTACCCAGGCTGGAGTGCAATGGCACGATCTCGGCTCACTGCAACCTCTGCCTCCTGGGTTCAAGCAATTCTCCTGCCTCAGCCTCCTGAGTAGCTGAGACTACAGGCGTGCACCACCACGCCCGGCTAATTTTTGTATTTTTAGTAGAGACGGGGTTTCACCTTGTTGACCAAGATGGTCTCGATCTCTTGACCTTGTGATCCACCCGCATCGGCCTCCCAAAGTGCTGGGATTTTAGGTGTGAGCCACTGCGCCTGGCCACCGTAACTTTCTAAAGTGAATAAAACTCTTCCTCAACTCTCATGTTAAAAAAAATTACATTCCTATACCTTAATATCAGCGATGACATTTCCTTACACTGTAAGCTCTCAATGGAGAGTAATCATGTCTTATTATTTTTAAATAAACTCTTGTACAATGATCATTAACACTCTACATTGTGAATATTTAATAAATATATGGTATCTAAATAGAGATTATTACAGTGTTTGATGCTCTTTTATTTTTATAGTGAATGCCTTATTTTTTGTTGCAGTGGAGAAATAATGGAAGTAATGAAAAAGAGATTATTCACAAACCTCAAAACTACTGGCAGCTTTTCTCCACAGAATGTTGTGTAACCAGATCATTAATCCTGCTGTCAGTTGTCTTCCTGTATGGTGAGCTGAAAAAGAAAAAAACAAGCTCTGAAAACAAGAATCTAGATCTATTACATTAAGTAAAGAGTGGTAACCATACCCGGAACCTATAATCTGTTAGTAATGGCTACAAAAAAAAAAAAATTCAGACAGGTTTTCACCATCAATTTTAGGTTTACTAACATAATTGATAGTATAATGCAATTAGAGTTTGCTAGAATCACAGTAATTCTCCTATCAATCTATGATAGTTTTCCAGCCTAGTATCTTTTTAACTTATTTTTCACATTACAAATTAGATCATCAACTGGTGCCTTAATAAGGTTATTGTGAATGACCAGACAGCAATGCCAGAAATCATTAATAAGAAGTGTTTATACTATTATGTACTAAATAGATCAGATCAAGTTCACAAGAAAGGCCAATTATACCTTAAAGCCTTTGCAAAATGCTTTAAGACCGTGCTTACACACAAACTTTATTGCTTTAAATCTTAACTCGTGTTGATTGTTTCTGGTCTAGACGTTCACAGAGTTCAAATACATAAGCACATTAAGGTAAAGTCTAAACTGTAATAGAATTCTGTACCTCCTCTTCTGCCCTTTGGCATAAACTATCAATTTCCACAAAACTCTTGAATAGAACATTACGAATCTCTGACGCTCTAGCCCAGTCAGCAAATGTAGTTTGTTCCACGACTTACTTAAAAATACTCACATGAGAGTAAACAGCTACTAAATGTATCTACTTAAAATATTGTAATACTTTGAAAGTGTAAATTAGTTTCACGATAAAACTTAGTCTGAGTGGAATTTTAGGAAAATGGGTTATTCTGTATAATAAAGTTTTCTGGTTAACGGGCAGTTTACTTTCTTAAAATAAAAATCAATTTTGAATTAAAAAAGTAAATCTTTTCATGAAAGTTCTTAAATTTTCTAAAAAGTAAACAAGTTTCCTACTTTTTGTAAGTACAATTTAACTTTTTCTTGACCACTCAAGGTCAATATTAACAATTTTTAAATTTTATGGTACTATTAATATATCACAGTAATACCTTTGGGAGTTTCATACAGTACAGATTGCTGTATTAGAAAAATTTGAGGCCAGGTGCAGTGGCTCACCCTTATAATCCCAGCACTTGGGGAGGCTGAGGTGGGTGGATCACAAGGTCAGGAGTTTGAGATCAGCCTGGCCAACATGGTGAAACACCATCTCTACTAAAAATAAAAAAATTAGCCAGGTGTGGTGGCAAGCGCCTATAATCCCAGCTACTCAGGAGGCTGAGGCAGGAGAACTGCTTGAACCTGGGAGGCAGAGGTTACAGTGAGCCAATACAGCACCACTGCACTCTAGCCTGGGCGGCAGAGCAAGACTATTTCAACAAAAAAAAAAACGTTGAACCTGTTTTATAAAGTTGGTAGACTTTTCTTCCTCCCTATGGTCAGGCTATCTGTATACCTCCCTTTAAAACTTGTCTCTATTTACAAATGTTCCCATTAAAATGCTAAGTGTAGGAAAACGAGACATAGAAGTTTATCAAAACTGAGTATCAAAATAACTGGTAAATGTCTACAGGGAGGGTATTATCAGTAAAATATGGTTCTTAGAGATCATCTAGTCCGATAACTTCCTTTAAAAAAATTAATGACTTTGTCTTTATAAAAACATTATTCATGCTTATAAAAATTCAAAGACAGGGAGGGATCCAAGATGGCCGATTAGGAGCAGCTCAGGATTGCAGCTCCCAGTTAAAGTGTGGAGGGTTAGTGGACACCACATGTCCAGAAAAATTTTTATTGCCCACAGACCAGGAGATTCAGAGGCAGAGGAGCCCCACAGATCGCAAGCGAGGCAGGTTTGGCCGGCGTGGAAGTTCTCCGTACAAAACACATGAGTCCGGGCATAGTTTTAGATGGCAACTGGAGCTCCAGGAAGGCAGAATCGCCCATTCCTCTGATTAAAAAGGGGACTGAAACAGGGAGCCAGGCCAGGAGATTCCCGGGCAAAAAAGTGCCATGAAATGAATCTCAGCACAGCTGTTTCAGCCAGCGGAGTGGGTCGCTGCATGGGAAATCACACATATCCTGGCACCTTTTCAACAGGTGACTGGAACACCTGGGAGACAGAGTCAACCATTGAACTAAAAAAAAAGGGGGCTCTGAGACAGGGAGCCAGGTGATAAGATTCAGCTGTCCCACCCCCACAAAAAAACAGCAACTGAAAACACTATGGATTGAGAGTTTCACAGCAACTACAGCTGAACCTGGGATGGTCCAGCTCTGTGTGGGAGGGGCATCCACCATTACTGAGGCAGCCACTATGGAGGTAGTTTGCCATTGCTGAGACAGCCCACCATTACAGAGAGAGTCCACCATTATACAGGTGGGCCACCATTGCCGAGGCAGTCATAACTACACCCGTATAAACAGGACTGCAGGGAAGTTCACACGACAGCTGGGCAGAGCCCACAGCAGCTCAGCAAAGCCTCTACAGGCAGACAGTCACTAGGCTAACTCCTCGCTGGGCAGGGCAGCCCTGAAAAAAGCCAGTAGCACAACAGAAACTCATAAATAAAGCCCTAACTCCCCGGGACAGAACACCTGGGAAAAAAAACAAAAGAGGGGGCAGCGTTATGAGTTCTGCTGCAGCAGACTTAAACGTATCTGCCCAGCAGCTCTGAATGAACAACAGAGCTCACAGCTCAGCACTTGAGCTCCTATAAAGGACAGACTGTCTCCTCAAGCATCTCCCTGACCCCCGTATATCTAAAGAGTCACCCCATAAAGGAGAGCTCAGACTGACATCTGACGGGTATCCTTGGGTGACAAAGATAGCAAAAGAAGAAACTGGTAACAACCCTTACTGTTCTGGAGCCACTGCAGGTGATCCCGAGGCAAGCAGGACCTGGAGTGGACCTCAGCAGTCCAATAGCAGAGGGTCCAGAGTGTTAGAAGGAAAACTAAGAAACAGAAAGAAATAACTTCATCATCAACAAACTGGACATCCACTCAGAGACCCAATCTGAAAGTAGACAACTACAAAGACAACAGGTGGATAAATCCACAAAGATGGGAAGAAACCAGCACAAAAAGGATGAAAACACCCAAAACCAGAACACCTCTCCTCCTACAAGGGATCACAACTCCTTACCAGCAAGGGAACATGGCGGGATGGAGAATTAGTGTGATGAAATGAAAGAATCAGACTTCAGAAGGTGGGTAATAGAAAACTTCTGTGATTTAAAAGAACATGTTCTAACCCAATGCAAAGAAACTAAGAACCTTGAAAAAAGATATGACGACATCCTAACGAGAATAAACAACTTAGAGAGGAATATAAGTGAATTGATGGAGCTGAAAAACACAACACGAGAACTTAGCAAAACATACACAAATTTCAACAGTCGAACTGACCGAGGAGAAGAAAGGACATCAGAGGTCGAAGATCAACTCAATAAAATAAAACGAGAAGGCAAGATTAGAGAAAAAAGAGTAAAAAGGAATGAACAAAGTCTCCAAGAAATGTGGGACTATGTCAAAAGACCTAATCTACGTTTGATAGGTGTACCTGAATGTGACGAAGAGAATGAATCCAAGCTGGAAAATACTCTTCAGGATATCATCCAGGAAAACTTCCCCATCCTAGCAAGGCAGGCCAATACTCAAGTCCAGGAAATACAGAGAAAACGACAAAGATATTCCTCAAGAAGAGCAACCCCAAGGCACATAATCATCAGATTCACCAGGGTTGAAATGAAGGAGTAAATGCTAAGGGCAGCCAGAGAGAAAGGTCAGGTTACCCACAAAGGGAAGCCAATCAGACTCACAGCAGATCTCTCAGCAGAAACCCTACAAGCCAGAAGAGGCTGGGGGCCAATATTCAACATCGTTAAAGAAAAGAACTTTCAACCCAGAAATTCATATCCGGCCAAACTAAGCTTCATAAGTGAAGAAAATATAAAATCCTTTGTGAACAACCAAGTACTCAGAGATTTCGTCACCATCAGGCCTGCCTTACAAGAGCTCCTGAAAGAGGCACTAAATATAGAAAGGAACAACCAGTACCAGCCACTCCAAAAACATACCAAATGGTAAAGAGAATCAACACAATGAAGA
This sequence comes from Saimiri boliviensis, assembly GCF_048565385.1. Lineage (NCBI taxonomy): Eukaryota > Metazoa > Chordata > Mammalia > Primates > Cebidae > Saimiri > Saimiri boliviensis. Next base: position 59,765,570 of record NC_133470.1, read on the forward strand.
AACTGCATCAACTAATGGGCAAAACAGCCAACTACCATCAAAATGGCAGGATCAAATTCACACATAACAATATTAACCCTAAATGTAAGTGGACTAAATGCCAAAAAAAAAAAGACACAGACTGGCAAACCGGATAAAAAGCCAAAACCCCTCGGTGTGCTGTATCCAGGAAACCCCTCTGACATGCAAGGATACAAAAAGGCTCAAAATAAAGGGATGGAGGAAGATTTACCAAGCATAAGGAAAGCAAAAAAAAGCAGGAGTTGCAATTCTCATCTCTGATAAAATAGACTTTAAACCAACAAAGATCAAAAGAGACAAAGAAGGACATTACATAATGGTAAAAGGATCACTGCAACAAGAAGAGCTAACGATCCTAAATATATACGCACCCAATACAGGAGCACCCAGATGCATAAGGCAAGTTCTTAATGACTTACAAAGAGACTTAGACTCCCACACAATAATAGTGGGAGACTTTAACACCCCATTGTCAATATTAGACAGATCAACCAGACAGAAAATCAACAAGGATATCCAGGACCTGAACTCAGACCTGGAACAAGCATACCTAATAGACATTTACAGAACTCTCCACCCCAAATCCACAGAATATACATTCCTCTCAGCACCACATCACACCTACTCTAAAATTGACCACATAATTGGCAATAAATCACTCCTCAGCAAATGCAAAAGAACGGAAATCATAACAGTCTCTCAGACCACAGTGCAATCGAGTTAGAACTCAGAATGCAGAAACTAACTCACAACCGCACAGCTTCATGGAAACTGAACAACTTGCTCTTGAATGTTGACTGGATAAACAATGAAATGAAGGCAGAAATAAAGATGTTCTTCGAAACCAAGGAGAATGAAGACACAACATACCAGAATCTCTGGGACACATTTAAAGCAGTCTCTAGAGGAAAATATATAGCAATGAGTGCCCACATGAGAAGAAAGGAGAGATCTAAAATTGATACCCTATCATCAAAATTGAAAGAGCTAGAGGAGCAAGATCAAAAAAACTCAAAACCTAGCAGAAGACAGGAAATCACTAAGATCAGAGCAGAACTGAAGGAAATAGAGACACAAAAAACTCTTCAAAAAATCAAGAAATCCAGGAGCTGGTCTTTCGAAAAGATCAACAAAATAGACAGACCACTAGCCAGATTAATAAAAAAGAAAAGAGAGAATAACCAAATTGATGCAATAAAAAATGATAAAGGGGATATCACCACAGATTCCACAGAAATCCAAACCATCATCAGAGATTATCACAAACAACTCTATGCACATAAACTAGTAAACCTGGAAGAAATGGATAAATTCCTGGACACCTGCATCCTCCCAAGCCTAAACCCGGAAGAAGCCGAAACCCTGAATAGACCAATAACAAGGTCTGAAGTCGAGGCAGCAATAAAGAGCATACCACCCAAAAAAAAAGCCCAGGTCTAGATGGGTTCACAGCCAAATTCTACCAGACATTCAAAGAGAAGCTGATACCATTCCTTCTGAAACTATTCCAGACAATCGAAAAAGAGAGAATCCTTCCCAAATCATCTTATGAGACAAGCATCATCCTGATACCAAAACTCGGCAGAGACTCAACAAGAAAATAAAATTTCAGGCCAATATCCATGACAAACATAGATGCAAAAATCTTCAATAAAATACTGGCAAACCGATTCCAACAGCATATCAAAAAGCTCATCCACCATGATCAAGTAGGATTCATCCCAGGGATGCAAGGCTGGTTCAACATACGCAAGTCCATAAACGTAATTCACCACATAAACAGAACAAAAGACAAAAACCACATGATTATCTCAATAGATGCAGAGAAGGCCTTGACAAAATTCAACAGCTCTTTATGCTAAAAACCCTCAATAAACTAGGTATTGAGGGAACGTATCTCAAAACAATAAAAGCTATTTACGACAAACCAACAGCCAATATCATACTGAATGGGCAAAAACTGGAAGCATTCCCTTTGAAATCTGGCACTAAACAAGGATGCCCTCTCTCACCACTCATATTCAATATAGTACTGGAAGTTCTAGCCCGAGCAATCAGGCAAGAAAAAGAAATAAACGGTATCCAAATTGGAAAGGAGGAAATCAAATTGTCTCTATTTGCAGATGACATGATTGTATATCTGGAAGACCCCATCCTCTCAGCCCAAAATCTCCTGAAACTGATAAACAACTTCAGCAAAGTCTCAGGATACAAAATCAATGTGCAAAAATCACAAGCATTCCTATACACCAGTAACAGACTTCAAGAGAGCCAAATCAAGAACGAACTGCCATTCACAATTGCTAGAAAGAGAATAAAATACCTAGGAATACAACTAATAAAGAACGTAAAGGACCTCTTCAAGGAGAACCACAAGCCACTGCTCAACAAAATAAGAGAGGACACAAACAGATGGAGAAACATTCCATGTTGATGGTTAGGAATAATCAGTATCATGAAAATGGCCATACTGTCCAAAGTAATTTACAGATTCAATGCTATAATGAAGCTACAAATGGCCTTTTTCACAGATCTGGAAAAAACCACCTTAAACTTCATATGGAACCAAAAGAGAGCCTGCTTACCCAAGTCAATTCTAAGCAAAAAGAACAAAGTGGGAGGAATCACACTACGGGACTTCAAAATATACTACAAGGCTACAGTAATCAAAACAGCATGGTATTTGTACCAAAACAGAGATATTGACCAATGGGGCAGAACAGAGGCCTCGGAGGCAACACAACACATCTACAACTGTCTGATCTTTGACAAACCTGACAAAAACAAGCAATGGGGAAAGGAGTCCCTGTTTAATAAATGGTGTTGGGAAAACTGGCTAGCCATGTGTAGAAAGCACAAACTGGACCCCTTCCTGACACCTTACACTAAAATTAACTCCAGATGGATTAAAGACTTAACCATAAGACCTAACACCATAAAAACTCGAGAAGAAAATCTAGGCAAAACCATTCAGGACATAGCCGTAGGCAAGGACTTCATGACCAAACACCAAAAGCACTGGCAACAAAAGCCAAAATAGACAAAATAGATCTAATCAAACTCCACAGCTTCTGCACAGCAAAAGAAACAGTCATTAGAGTGAATCGAACACCAACAGATTTGAGAACAATTTTTTACAGTCTACCCATCTGACAAAGGGCTTATATCTAGAATATACAAAGAACTACAACAGATTTACAACAACAAAAACAAAAAAAGCCCATTCAAAAGTGAGCGAAGGGTATGAAAAGACACTTTACAAAAAAAGACATACATGAGGCCAACAGACATATGAAAAAATGCTCATAATCACTGGTCAGTACAGAAACGCAAATCAAAACTACATTGAGATACCATCTCACGCCAGTTCGAATGGTGATCATTAAAAAATCTAGAGACAAGAGATGCTGGAGAGGATATGGAGAAACAGGAAAACTTCTATATTGTTTGTGGGAGTGTAAATTAGTTCAACCATTGTGGAAGACAGTGTGGCAATTCCTCAAGGACCTAGAAATAGAAATTCCATTTGACCCAGCAATCCCATTACTGGGTATACATTCAAAGGATTATAAACTGTTCTACTAAAAGGACACATGCAGACGAATGTTCATTGCAGCACAGTTTACAATAGCAAAGACCTGGAACCAACCAAAATGCCCATCGATGATAGACTGGCCACGGAAAATATGGCACATATACACCATGGAATATTATGCAGCCATCAAAAACGATGAGTTCATGTCCTTTGTAGGGACATGGATGAACCTGGAAACCATCACTCTCAGCAAACTGACACAAGAGCAGAAAATCAAACACCGCATGTTCTTACTCATAGGCGGCTGTTGAACAATGAGAACACATGGACACAGGGAGGGGAGCATCACACACTGAGGTCTGTTGGGGGGAAATAGAGGAGGGACAGTGTGGCGTAGGAGTTGGGGAGAGATAGCATGGGGAGAAATGCTAGATATAGGTGATGGGGAGGAAGGCAGCAAATCACACTGCCATGTGTGTACCCATGCAACAATCTTGCATGTTCTTCACATGTACCCCCCAACGTAAAATGTAATAAAAATAAATAAATAAATAAATAAATAAATAATTCAAAAAATGTGGTAGAGTATTTAGAAGAAAGCAACACATCACCTAAAATGCCACCATACAGAATAAGTCACAGAGTTAACAGGGACTATCACTCCAATTACATCTCTACATGCACTTAGTTGGGAGGACGAGGTGTTTAAGAAAATTTTCTAGGAAAGGGATCATACTATCTGTGTTCTTCAGGGTACAGAAGTTCTGCAGGGAGGCAGAGGATTAGGGGAATGCTGAGTAGATTTGGCTCTACATCTCTGCGTTAACCAGAAAAGCTAATCCATTTCTTTCAGGGTGGGGCATATAAGATTGCATCACAAGAGGATCCTGCTGCTGAAAAGAAGTTGAAAACCAGGAGTTTTGTTCACGATCATTATTTTATAGTTGAAAAAAATCAAGGTCCAGAGAAATTGACTTGTCCAAAACTACGCAGCTTATTTGAGATCAAACTAGAGATATGAAATTAGGCTTGTAACTTCACAATGTTCCACTACATGCTAGCTTTAAGCTCAGAAGTTTTTCTGTTTTCAATGATGTTTTCTTATTTTTGCTTAGTTTCTCGTTCCACGTGCCCAATTTTTGGGATGTGGACAGGTGAGGTGTTACTGTTAAAAGACCAGTAGGGAGGTAAGAAAAAAGGAAGTGAAAGAAATCTGTTGACTTGAGGATTTTGCTACTACTCCACCATCTAAGAATTACACACAAATTAATACCTTTCTAAAGCACATGCAGAAATGCTACTAACCTAAAATTATTTCTTCAATCTTCTCCTTGGCAAGCTGTTCTTCCTTCCTTTGTAAAAGCATGTCAATATAGAATAGGTGAGCTTTTCCAGTATTTTCTGATGAGTTACAACGTTCACGAATGACATCCAGGAAATGAAACCCAACAGATTCTCTGTACAATGAGAAACAATTTTAAGCAATGTGAATAGAAAAACTGGTTATTGATCAATGGGACTAAAGTTTATTTCACTGTGAGCAAAATAAGCCAGATAAAAGAATATCTGAGTTCAGGTAATGCTATTTAATGTCTAAATAAGTTTAATTGGTCAATATTACATGATTTAATTTAGTTTCAGATTACTAAGCCATAAACATTTTCTATTAACACCTATAGTCAGATCATCATTTCTTTCCTAATATCTAATATATGTTTTTCCCCAGAACTGACTGCAAGCTTTAAAAATTGGTTACTGAGATCCAGTCAAGTTACATGAAAAGGAATGAGAAATTTACTAGTCCCTCTGCCAAAACCTCTTTTTAATAATTTGTTTATGTTTGATTACACAAACAATAAACTAGTAAATTCTATTTAAAAATGTAAACAGTTCACAGGTTGGAAGACTAAATATTGTTGACATGTTGATATTCCCAAAGTGATCTACAAATTTACAGATATTAATCCCTATTAAAATGCCAGGCCAGGTGTGGTGGCTTACACCTGTAATCCCAGCACTTTGTGGGGGCTGAGGCGGGCAGATCGCATTAGCCTAGGTGTCTGAGACTAGCTTCAGCAAGATGGCAAAATCCTGTCTCTACCAAAAATACAAAAATTAGCAGCCATGATGGTGCATGCCTGTAGTCTCAGCTACTAGTGAGGCTGAAGTGGGAGGACTGCCTGAGCCTGGGAGGTTGAGGCAGCAGTGAACTGTGATTGGGCTACTGCACTCCAGCCTGGGTGACAGACTGAAACCCTGTCTCAAGAAAAACCCAAAATCCCAATGAAGTATTCTGCAGAAATGGAAAAATCCATCCTAAAATTAATATGGACTTTGCTCAAGGGATCGGAAAAGCCCTAAACAAACTTGAAAACAAAGAACAAAGTTGGAGGATTTGTATTTTCTGATTTCAAAACTTATCACAAAACCACAGTAATCAAAACCCGTGGAACTGGAATAAAGATAGACATATAGAACAATGGAATGGAATAGAGAACCCAGAAATAAATCTTGTCATATATGATCAAATTATTTGTAACAACAGTGCTGGGACCATTTAATGGTGATAGGACAGTCCTTTCAACAAATGGTGCTAGGAAAATGGTATTACCCCATGCAAATGAATGAAATCAGATTCTTACCTTTTATCATATACAAACATTAATTCAAAATGGATCAAAGGCCTAAATGTAAAAGCTAAAAAACTGTTTCCATGGGACCAAGTGATCCCATGTATAGAAGAACCTAAAGACTCCACCAAAGAACTCTTAAAATTAATAAATTACTTCAGTAAAGTTGCAGGTTACAAAAATCAACATATGAAAACTAGTAGCATTTCTTTATGCTAACAATAAAATAATCAAAAAGGAAATCCAGAAAACAATCTTATTTACAATAGAATCAAAAATACGTAAAACAGCTGGGCACAGTGGCTCATGCCTGTAATCCCAGCTCTTTGGGAGGCTGAGGAGGGGGATCACTTGGGGTCAGGAGTTTGAGACCAGCCTGGCCAACATGGTGAAACCCTGTCTCTACTAAAAATGCAAAAACTAACTCGGCATAGTGGCATGTGCCTGTAATCCTAACTACTCGGGAGGCTGAGGCCGGAGAATCACTTGAACCCAGGAGGTGGAGGTTGCAGTGAGCCAAGATCTCCAGCCTGAGTGAGACTCCATATGTGTGTACGTATATATACTTGTGGGTGTGTGTGTGTGTATAATATATATGTATACATATATATATATATATATTAGTTGGCAAATATATATACATAAATATATTCGTTTGACAAATATATATACATATATACATATATATATTATACACACACACACACACACACACACACACACACACACACGAATAAAAGTAACCAAGTAGGTTAAACATCTGTACACTGAAAACTATAAAACATTGATGAAACCGAAGAAAACAAAAATAAATAGAAAGATATACTGTGTTCATGGATTGAAAGAATTCATACTATTAAAATGTCTATACTTCTCAAAGTGATCTACAAATGCAAGGAAATCACTAGTTTACGTCCAACAGCATTTTTCACAGAAATAGAAAAACTAATATTAAAATTTTTATGGAACCACAAAGGACCCTGTGCCAAAGCAACCTTAAAATTGGAGGCATCACACTTTCTGATTTCAAATTATACTATAAAGCTATAGTCACGAAAGCCGTATGATACTGGCATAAAAACAGACACATAGACCAATGGAACAGAATTGAGAGCCCAGATTTTTTTTAAAAACGTATACCTGGCCAACTAATATTTGACAAAGGTGCCCAGAATACACAATGGAAAAAGCACAGTCTCTTTTGTGCTTAGGCTGGGTGTGGTGGCTCCTGCCTATAATCCCAGAACTTTAGAAGGCCAAGGTGGGTGGATCACTTGAGGCCAGGAGTTTGAGACCAGCCTGGTCAACATGGCAAAACCCTGTCTCTACTAAAGTACAAAACTTAGCTGGGTGTGGTGGCACATGCCTGTAATTGCAGCTACACAGAAGGACTGAGGCATGGAGAATCACTTGAACTCAGGAAGTACAGGTTGTAGTGAGCCAAGATCATGCCACCGCACCATAGCTTGGGTGATGGAATGAGACTCTGTCTCAAAAAAAATGTGTTTGGACAACGGGACATCCACCTGCAAAAGAATAAACTGAACATATCCTACAGCACATACAAAAATCAACTGAAAATGCATTAAAAACTTAAATGTAAGACTTGAAGCTATAGAACTCCTAGAAGAAAAAATAGGGAAGAAGCTCTTTGAAATTGGCCTTGACAAGGAATTTTTTTTTTTATAGAACACCAAAAGCAAAGGAAAAAACTTTCTTAAAGCAAAAATAAATAAATGGGACTATGTCAAACCATTGAGTTTCTGTACGGCAAAGAAAACTTAAATAAAATGAAAAGTCGAACTACTTTACATTCCCACCAGCAGTATAAAAGTATTCCTATTTCTCCACAGCCTCACCAGCATCTGTTGTTTTTTGGCTTTTTAATAATTGTCATTCTAACTGGCATGAGATGGTATCTAATTGTGGTTTTGATTTGCATTTCTCTAATGATCAGTAATGTTGAGCTTTTTTCCATGTTTGTTGGCCGCATAAATGTGTTCTTTTGAAAAGTGTCTGCTCATATACTTTGCCCACTTTTTGATGGGTTTTCTTTTTCTTGTAAATTTGTTTAAGCTCCTTGTAAATTCTCAATATTGGACCCTTGTCAGATAGGTAGATTGCAAAAATGTTCTCCCATTCTGCAGGTTGTGCAAAAATGTTCTCCCATTCTGTAGGTTGCCTGCTAACTCTGATGATAGTTTCATTTGCTGTACAGAAACTCTTTAGTTTAATTATGTCCCATTTGTCAATTTTAGCTTTTGTTCAACCATTTTGGAAGACAGTGCAGTGATTCCTCAAGGATCTAGAATCAGAATACCATTTGACCCAGCAATCCCACTATTGGGTATATAAATCATTCTATTATAAAGATACATGCACAGGTATGTTTATCGCAGCACTAGTCACAATAGCAAAGACATGGAACCAACCCAAATGCCCATCAGTGATAGACTGGTGGATAAAGAAAATGTGGTACATATACACCATGGAATACTATGCAGCCATAAAAAGGAATGAGATAATGTCTTTCACAGGGACATGGATGAAGCTGAAAGCCATCATGTCAGAAAATTAAAACAGGAACAAAACCAAACACCGTATGTTCTCAGTCATAAGTGGGAGTTGAAACATGAGAAAACATAAAGACAGGGAAAGAAACAACACACACTGGAGCCTGTCAGAAGTGAGGGTGAGGGGAGGGAGATCATCAGGACAAATAGCTAATGCATGTGGAGCTAAAAACCTGGTGCCGGGTTGATAGGTGCAGCAAACCACCATGGCACACATATACCTATGCAACAAACTTGCACATTCTGTACATGTATCCCAGAACTTAAAGTAAAAAAAAAAAAAATAAAACAGAATGCCCCAGTAAAATTAAAATTTCAGATAAACAAAAACAAAATTTTTAGTATTAGTGTGTCCAGTGCAATAGTTGTGATGCACTTATTCTAAAATACTAGACATCGTTTATCTGAAATACAAATTAACCGAGTCTTATACTAGACATTCCTTATCTCAAATATCAAATTAACCGAGTTTTATATTTTATGTGGCAACTCTATTCATGAAACATTGGTCCCAAGAGATCTCACCTTAATAAAAAGAGACCTATACTTAAAAAAAAAAAAGTACCTTATTTACACATAGACATCCATTTACAAGGGATATAATTATATCAGTTTACTTTGAAACAGTAACTATTTCCTTAACTCTCTGCTACAGAAATTTCAAATATATACCAAAGTGTAGAAAATAATGTAATGAACCTACACATCATTATTATCAGGCAGTAACAATATCAAGGCCAATCTTATTTAATCCATCCTTCCACTCATTCTCTCTCTCTCTCTCTCTCTCTCTCTCTCTCTCTCTCTCTCACACACACACACACACACACACACACACACACACACACACGCTTTTCAAGTAAATTCCAGACATCCTATTAATCCACTTTCAAGCATTTTACTTACCTATCTCTTAAAGACAGAAACTCTTTTTTGTAAAAATCATTAACCTAATACTATTATTACAGTTTAAAACTTAACAAGATATTCTCAATATTCTTAAGTATTCATTTATTGTTCACATTTATGTAACTATCTCATATATTACTGATTTTAAGTGTTTGTTTGACTCAGGATCTGAGTAAGATTCAGATATTTCAATTGATTAAAATATCTAAGTTTTTCAAATCTAAAACAAAATAAAAGCCAACAAATATCTTTATTTTGGACGTCTGGACTCCAGAATTGTGAGAGAATAAATTTCTGTTGTTTTAGGTCAGCCCATTTGTAGTAATTTGTTACAATACTGAGAAAACTAGTATATACAATAACCAAAATCTTAATAATAACTCAACGGATGAGCTTACAGCAGAATGGAGAGGACAAAGGAAAGAATCAGTGAATTTGAAATAAAGAAGAGCTAGGTACAGTGGTAATCCCAGCTACTTGACAGGCTGAAGTGGGGGGCAGGAGATGAAGCTGAAAGCCATCATCTCAGCAAACCAATACAGAAACAGAAAACCAAACACCCTCCGCTTGCTCCCCTCCAACGAACACTGGAGCCTGTTGGGAGGGGGAGCAAGGGGAGAGTGTTCAGTTTTCTGTTCCTGTGTTAGTTTGCTGAGATGATGGCTTCCAAGGAGCTGGGATGGTTACATACCAAAATATTTATAGATGTTTGTATAATCAGATTAGTATACACAAATATATTTTCTTCGCTCTGTCAACTAATAGTACTTAGAAGAAATGACATCCCAGTAGCAACAAGCACAACTAACATTCAGATCTTGGTTACTAATATGCTTTGCCAGTGAGAAGAACTAGATCTCCTAGGAGAAATGGTTAATTCCAGGACTGGGGAAAGAAAGGTACAAGATGAACCTAGAATGTTCTGTATTGTCAGAAAGAAAGGAATTAATTTAAAAAAACAAAACCACCCACATTGATTGGGGTACTTGAAAAGGGTACAGAAGTCAACTAAAAGAGCTCCCAATGGCCAAAGCTAAAACAATCTGAGCAACAAAAAGTAGTATTGGATTATAACCTAAAGAATAAAATATACATTTCAAAGTCTGTACTGATATAAAAATGATTGAACAAATTAACAAATTAGGGAGAAGAGACAAATCTCCCATGCAGAAGAATTCAAAATAATTTATCTAGATAACTATGCTCTTAAGCAGGATAACTCCACAACTGTAAAGAGTATAGTATGTAGAGAAGAAAAATTGATACTTTCAAGGTGTAGACACCTGATGAATACTCAGCATACTAATCAAGGTTAATATCAACAGACATAAATCATACTGACATATACACCCTTAATACAATGTAATTAATACAATGTAATGAAAATGGTACTTTACCTGACTGATTTTCCTCCCCAAATCCATAACCCCAGTCTAATCATGAAAAAAACATCAGAAAGATTCCAATAAACAGATATCCTACAAAATACCTGATGGGTAGTCTCAAGACTGTCAAAGTCATCAAAAAGAAAAAACATCTAAGAAACTATTATGGCCAAGTGAAGCCCAAGGAGATATAACAACTAAATTTAATGAGATATCACAGGATTCTAGAATAGAAGAAAGATATTAGGCAACAACAAAGGAAACTGGAATTAACAATTAATTTTAGGTTAATAATAATGATTTATCAATATTGGTCCATTACTTATAACAAAGGCACTACAGTAATATAAGGTGGCAATACTAGGGGAAATTGTATACAAGGTGTATGGAAACTCCTTGTACTATCGTCTCAATTTCTCTATAAACCTAAAAGTAAACTAAAATATAAAGCAGAGGTTAGGTACAATGGCTCATGCCTGTAATTTCAGTGCCTTGGGAGGCCAAGGCGGGAGGATCAATTGAGGCCAGGAATTCGGGATAAGCCTAGGCAACATAATAAGACATCCCGTCTCTACAAAAAATTTAAAAAGAAGAACAAAACTAGCCAAGTGTGGTGGTGTGTACCTATAGTCCTGGCTACTCAGGAGACTGAGGCAGGAGATTGCTTGAGCCCAGGAGTTTGAGGTTACAGTGAGCTATAACTGCACTCCAGCCTGGGTGCTAAGGGTGAGGCCCTGTATCTAATAATTAAATATTTTTAAAAGGTTTTCAAAATATAAATAAATCAAAAAACAAAACTCTAAGTGGCAAGCTTAAGCTCTAACACATCAATAATTACAAATAATGTAAATGGTCTAAATATGCCAATTAAAAGAAAGAAATTGGCAGCATAAACTAAAAACATATGCCAAAAAAAGAATCAACAAAATGAAAAGGCAACCTACCAAACAGAAGATAATATTTGCAAACCATATATCCAATAAAAGGCAAACATCTAAAATATGTAAGGAACTAATTTAACTCAAGAGAAAAAAAAAATCAGCCTGATTTTTTAAATATACGAAACAAATAACCTGACTTTAAAATCTGCAAAGAACTTGTACAGACATTTTCCAAAGAAAACATATAAATAGCCACAAGATTTTTAAAAGATGCTCAAAATCACTAACCATCAGGGAAATGCAAATTAAAACCACCTGTTAGGACGGCTATTGTGAAAAAGTCAAAAGATAAGTGTTGGTGAGGATGTGACAAAACTGGAACTCTTATGCACTGTTGGTTGGAATGTAAAATGCTACCGCCACTATGGAAAATAATATGGTGGTTTCTCAAAAAATTAAAAATGGAACTACCATATGACACAGCAATTTCACTTCTGGGTATATATCCAAAATAATTTAAAGCAGAGTCTCGAACAGTTATTTGTACATTCATATTCATAGCTTTATTCGCACGTGCTAAAATGTGGCAGTAACCCAAGTGTTCACTGACAGATAAATGGATAAGCAAAATGTGGTGTATATATATACAATGGAATATCATTCAGCCTTCAAATAAAAGAAATTGTGATTTGCAAAAAAGTGAAAAAACCTGGAGGACATTATGCTAAGTGAAATATGTCAGACACAGAAAAACAAATACTACATGATCTCACTAATATGTGAAACCTTAAAAAAAAATTTAAACTCACAGTAATGCATAACAGAATGGTGGTTACCAGGGTTTCACCTGAAGGAATTGGGGAAATGCTGGTCAAAGGATATACACTTTTAAGTTTTAAATTGATTAAGTTCTGGAGACTTAATGTACAGCATGGAGACTATAGTTAATATATTATATACTTGAAATTTACTAAGAACAGATCTCAAGTATCCTCTCTATAAAAAAAGGTAACTATGAAGCGATGAATATGTTAATTAGCTTGATTATGGTAATCATTTCACAATAAGTAGGTATATCAAAACATCACATTAAATATACACAATATTTAATTGTCAATTATATCTGAAAAAGGTAGAGGAAAGTCCCAAACATGTCCCACCTATAGAGTGTGTACAAGAAACTTACTTCAAAAAAACTGATATAGGAGGGTTGAAAATAAAAGGTTGGAAAAAAATATACCATAAAACCATTAATCAAAAGTAGGAATGGCTATATATTTCAACCGCTTTATTGTGGTATAGTTGATATACAATACACACTGCACATGTTTAATGTATACAATTTGATGAGTTTGACATAAGTGTACAACTCAAGGTATCACCATAATCAATGTAATAAATATATCCGTCAACTCCCAAAGTTCTCTTGGGTCTCTTTGTGCTTGTTTTGTTTTGTTTTTGTGGTAAGAATTATTTATTTTTTAATTTTCAGTTTTTGAGAGGGAGTTTTGCACTTGTTACCCAAGCTGGAGTGCAATGGCGCAATCTGGCTCACCGCAACCTCCACCTCCTGGGTTCAAGAAATTCTCCTGCCTCAGCCTCCTGAGTAGCTGGGACTACAGGCACATGCCACCATGCCCAGTTAATTTTTGTATTTTTAGTAGAGACGGAGTTTCACCTTGTTGACCAGGATGGTCTTGACCTCTTCAACTCGTGATCCACCCTCCTTGGCCTACCAAAGTGCTGGGATTACAGGTGTGAGCCACCACGCCCGGCCAAGAATTCTTAACAGAATATTTACCCTCTTAACACAATTTTAAGTGCACAATACCGTATTATTAGAACTTTTTCATCTTGAATAACTGAAACTTTATACATATTGAGCAACAATTCTCCCTATCCCCAACCTCCCAGCCCCTAACAACCACCACTCTATTCTGTTTCTATTAGTTTTACTATTTTAGATACCTTATAGAAGTGGAATCACACAGTATTTCTCTTTTGACTAGCTTATTTCACTGAACAAAATGTTTTCCAGGTTCACACATGTTGTCACAAATAGTAGGAGTTCCTTCTTTTTAAGGTTGAATAATATTCTACTATATATATATATATATATATATATATATATAATGTCATATATATCTCACATATGTCATATATATGATATACATATATATCTCACATTTTGCTTATGTATTCATCCATTGATAGACACTTTGGTTGCTTTCCACATTTTAGTGATTATGAATAATGCTGTAATGAACATGGGAGTGAAAATATATCTTTCAGATCCTCTTTCAGTTATTTGGGATATATACCCAAAAGTAGGATTCCTGGATCATATGGTAGTTCTATTCTTAATTTTTTCAGAAACTGCCATACTGTTTTCCACAGGGGTTCTATCATTTTACATTCAAACAAGCACTGCACAAAAATTCCAACTTCTGACCGGGTGTTGTGGTGCATGCCTGTAATCCCAGTACTTTGGGAGGCTGAGGAGGGTCGATCACTTGAGGTCAGGAGTTCAACACCAGTCTGACTAATATGGTGAAACTCCTGTCTCTACTAAATACAAAAAAATTAGCTGGGTGGGGTAGCACATGCCTGTTATCCCAGCTACTTGGGAGGCTAAGGCAGGAGAATGGCTTGAACCTGGGAGGCAGAGGTTGCAGTAAGCAGAGATCGAACCATTGCACTCCAGTCTGGGCAACAAGAGCAAAACTCCATCTCAAAAAAAAAAAAAAAAAATCCAACTTCTCTACATCCTTGCCATAACTTGTTACCTTTTCTTGAAAATAACATCTATCCTAATAGGTGTGAGGATGTGGGGTGATATCTCATGTGGTTTAGATTTGTATTTCCTTGATGATTAGTGGTTAATGGTTTTTAAAATGTGGTATAGATTTATATACAATGGAATATTATTCATCCTTAAAAAGAAAGAAATTCTCTGATTTACAAAAACACGGATGAACCTTCAGGGATATTATGTTAAGTGAAATAAGCCAGACACAGAACAACAAATACCGCATGATTTCACTTATAAGTGGTCTCTCAAAAAGTCAAACTCATTGAAACAAGGTAGAATGGTGGTCACCAAGGGCAGTAGTGGCAGGATTTGCGTGGGGGGTGGGTAGGAGGATTTTAGTTGAAGGGTACAAACTTGCAGTTATGCAGGATGAATAGGTTCTGGTGACCTAATAGCATGATGACTATAGTTAACGATAATATATTATGTACTTGGACTTTGCTAAAAGAGTAGATGTTAAGTATTCTTACTACATAAAAAGGTATGTGAAGTGATGGATATGTTAATTAGCTTCATTGTGGTAATCATTTCACAATGTATACATATATCAAAATATATTGTTCACCTCAACTAAATACAATTTGTCAATTATACTTCAATGAAGTTGAAAAAGGATTTTGTTTACAAAACATTAAAAGAAAGTTTTCTTGTATAACAGACCTGCACATGTACTGAGTTGTTTTTTTAATCTCAAAATATTAAAAGGAGTTTCTAACTCAATACTTAAAAAAAGAGCAAAAGATATGAACAGGCATTTCACAAAAAGGGATACAGAGATGAAAAGCAAACAAAAAAAATGCTGAACATTATTAGTCATTATAAAAGTGCAAATTAAAGCCACAATGAGATATCATAACTATTAAAAAGGCTGACTATACCAAATGTGGGCCAGAGTGTGGAAGAACTGAAACTCTCAAACATTGCTGGTAGGAATGTTAAATGAATATTGTAACTACTTTGGAAAAGGTTGGCAATTTCGTGAAAAATGTAAATACATAATACCTGTCTTAGTCTGTTTTGTGTTGCTATAGCAGAATACCTAAAACTGTAATTTATAAAGAAAAGTTTATTTAACTCACAGTTCTATAGGCTGGAAAGTGTGATAGCATGGCCCTGGCTTCTAGTCAGGGCTTTTGTGCTGCATCATAGCATGGTGGAGAAGGTTCAAAGGGGAAGCAGATAGGAGCAAAGAGGCAAAACTCAAGTGATATCCTGGCTTTATAACAACCCACTCTTCCTGGAACTAATCCATCCCTCGAAGAACTCACCCAGCCTCCTGAAAGCAAGAACTAACTCACTACTGCAAGAACAGCCCCAAGCTATTCATGACACCCATGACCCAAACACCTCCCACATCCAAACGCTGCCATATTAGAGATCAAATTTAAACATGAATTTTGCTAGAGACAAACCATATCCAAACCATAGCACTACCTACTATCCAAACCAAACTTTTCACTTCTATGTATTTCCCAAAAGAAATGAAAGCAATGTCCATACAAAGAGACAGGCATGAATGCTCACAGAAGCTTTGTAATGTCCTAAAACTGGAAAGAATCAAAATGTCTATAAACAGATGGATAGATAAATAAATTGTAGGATATCCGTACAACAGACTACTTACTCAGCAAAAAAAAGTCTGAAGTATATGGATATACGCAACAACAAAGGTGGACTTCAGGGAGTTATACTGAGTTAAAGAAGCCAGACTAAAAAGAATACTCAATTTCATTTATGTAAAAATCTAGAAAATACAAACGAAGCTATAGTGACTTTCAGTGATCAATGGCTGTCTGATGAAAGAGAGGCAGGGAGAGATTACAAAAGATCACAAGGAACCTTATGGGGGTGGTAAATATGTTTATTGTCCAGATTGGGATAATGGGTTCATAAGTATGTATATGTAATCAAAGCTTATTGTACACTAATTCCAAATACATGCATTTAACTGTAGGTTGATTACATCTTCATAAAGCTGTTTTAAAAAATAACAAAAGAACATAAAATTGGCCATTTCTTTGCATAATTGCTAGAGGTGGGTGGGAAGGCCAGCTAGAATTCTCATTATAAACTTAGTGTCAACTTGCATAGAGGACCCTGGAGATTGCTCTAAGGAAGTTTACATCTCTAAGGAATGTGCTAAGTATTCATTTCCAAGTTATATTGGAATCTCAGCTCCTTGGGGTTAGTTTCATAGAAAACAAAGAATATGTTTGCCAAATAGAGCAAATTGTAAGAATTCACTATGTATTAGAAATAGACGGTATATAATTGATACTTTAAAAGAATAAGAACTATAAATTGTTATATTGCAAATATACACATCACTGACCTTCTGGTTTAATAATAATGATGATTTTTCCATTTCAGGGTATGAAAACTACACACATATAAAGTCACCTTTTCATTGATTCTTAATTTTAGGCTCTATCTGAAAAACCTTAACTCTGGTTGCAAATATTTGCTTCACATTTGCAAAACCCACTACAACATATAATTGGTTGATCTGCTGCCATGGAATCCCCTAAAACTTCAGCTTTGCCATATTGATATGTATCTTTGACAGTACTAGTGTATATATGTGTGTGTGCATGTTTGTGTGTGTCCATAATACTTATGGTTGCTGGACTTTAGCTCCTACACTAGCAGCTGAATAAGAGTCTTGTAATCATAGAATTTAGAGTTAGAAGGAAACTTAAAGTTTATTTATTCCAACTTCCTCCACGCTGCCTCCTACCCCATCATTTACAGAAGAAACTGAGGCTTCATATTAGTTTTCTATTACTGTTGTAAAACATTGCCAAAAACTTAGTGATTTAAAGTAATATTTGTCAGATGCAATGGCTAACATCTGTAATTCTAACACTTTGGGAGGCCAAGTCAAGAGAATCAAGGAGCCCAGGAGTTCAAAAGCAGCCTGGGAAACACAATGAGACCCTGTCTCTGAATGTTTTATAAATTAGCTTGGCATGGTGGTGTGCACCTGTAGTCCAGCTACTCAGAAGGCTGAGGAGGAAGGAGCACCTGAGTCCAGGAAATCAAAGCTGCAGTGAGTGGAGATCATGCCACCGCACTCCAGCCTAGGTGTCAGAGCAAGACTCTATCTCAACAAAACAAAACAAAATAAAACAAAACTCACTTATTATTTTCCAATTTTGTAGCTCAGAAATCCATTCAGGCTTAGGATCACACAAGGTCAAAGGCAAGATACAGTCCATCCTAGGCTCTTATATGGAGGCTCTAGGGGAGAATCCACTTCTAGGCTCATGCAGGTTATTGGCAAAATTCAGTTATGTGAGGTTCTAGGACTGATGTCTCATTTCCTTGCTGGCTGTTTGCTGGGACTTGTGTCAGCTCCTACAGGCCACATGCATTCCGTGGCTTTTGGCTCATTCTCTCTTCACAGCTGGCAATGGTGTGCTAAATACTTCTTGTGCTTTGAATCTATCCTACTTCTTCTGTATTCTTCTTCAACTTTTAAGGGCTTTTGTGATTATATTGTGCCTACCTAGATAATCCAGGATAATCTTCCCATTTTAAATTCAACTGGTTTAGTAACTTTAAACGTACAAAATCAATTTTGCCATGTAAGGCAACATATTCACAGTCCCAGAGATTAGGGCATGGAAGCCCCTTTGGGGCCATTATTCTGCTTCTCAGTGTCCCTGAGAAGCTAAATGACTTGTCTGAGGTCTCATGGTCATTTAGTTAGCAGCAGGAACTTGTTCTAATATACCACATCACCTCCTGCTGACATATACTCACTGCTCATGTTAAATAGCGTTTTGGCGAGAGAACCCAAGATGGCCAACTAGGAACAGCTCAGGATGGCAGCTCCCAGTGAAAGTGAAGAGGGTGAGTGGAGGCTGCATTTCCAGACAAATTTTTATTGGCCACAGACCAGGAGATTCCCAGGCGAAGGAGCTCCACAGGTCGCCAACGAGGCTGTTTTAGCCAGCACGACTGTTTTGGTCAGCGCAACTGCCTTGCTGGCACCCTGGTGGGGCTGTTCTCCCTACAAAATACACTTGTCCGGATGCCCTTTTAGCTGGCGATTGGAGACCAGGGAAGGCAGATCGTCCACTCATCTGATTTAAAAAGGAAGTGAAACAGAAAGCCAGTCCAGGAGATTCCTGGGCAAAAATAATGCCACGAATCTTAGCACCACTTTTTCAGCTGGTGCAGTGAGTCACCGCATGGGAAATCTCACAGATCCTGGTGCCTTTTCAACAGGCAACAGGAACACCTGGGAGAGAGTCAACCGTTCAACTTAAAAAAAAAAAAAAAAAAAAAACAGACTCTGAGTCAGGGAGTCAGGTGATAAGGCTCGGCTGGACCCACGACCACCTCCCCCCACCCACCGCAAAAAAAAAAAAAAAAGCAATTGAAAACGCTCTGTGTTGAAAGTTTCACAGCAAGCACAGCTGAACCCGGGGCTGTCCAGCTCTGTGGGGAAGGGGCGTCCGCCATTACCAAGACACTCCACCACTACAGAGATAGTCTGCGATCACTGAGACAGCCTGCTGTTGCCGAGTCAACCTGCCATTGCAGAGGTGGGCCACCATTGCCGAGGCAGTTCTAACCACACCCATATAAACAGGACTGCAGGGAAGATCATGCTGCAGCTGGGCGGAGCCCACAGCACAGCAGCTAAGCAAAGCCTCTGCAGGAAGACAGTGACTATGCTGCCTCCTCGATGGGCAGGGCAGCCCCCCAAAAAAAGGCAGCAGCACAACAGAAACTCATAAATAAAGCCATAACTCCCTGGGACAGAGCACCCGGGGTGGGGTGGGGGGAGGAGTTTATGAGTTCTGCTGCAGCAGACCTAAACGTACCTGCCCAGAAACTCTGAATGAACAATGGAGCTCATAGCTCAGCACTTGAGCTCCTATAAAGGACAAACTATATCCTCAAGCAGCTCCCTGACCCCTGTATGTCCAAAGAGTCACCTCATAAAAGAGAGAACACACTGACATTTGGCGGGTATCCTACTGGGACAAAGATAGCAGAAAAAGAAACTGGTAGCAACCCTTACCGTTCTGCAGCTGCTGCAGGTGATCCCCAGGTAAGCAGGGCCTGGAGTGGACCTCAGCAGTCCTACAGCAGAGGGGCCAGACTGTTAGAAGGAAAACCAAAAAACAGAAATAACTTCATCATCCACAAACTGGAAGTTCACCCAGAGACCCAATCTGAAAGTCAGCAACTACAAAGACAACAGGTGGATAAATCCACAAAGATGGGAAGAAACCAGCACAAAAACTATGAAAACACCCAAAACCAGAACACCTCTCCTCTTACAAGGGATCATAACTCCTTACCAGCAAGGGAACAAGGCTGGATGGAGAATTAGTGTGATGAAATGACAGAATCAGACTTCAGAAGGTGGGTAATAAGAAACTTCTGTGAGCTAAAAGAACATGTTCTAACCCAATGCAAAGAAACTAAGAACCTTGAAAAAAGATTTGATGAAATGCTAATGAGAATGGACAAAATAGAGAGGAATGTAAGTGAATTGATGGAGCTGAAAAACACAACACGAGAACCTCACAAAGCATACACAAGTTTCAACAGCCAAATTGACCAAGCAGAAGAAAGGACATCAGAGGTCGAAGATAAACTCAATGAAATAAAATGAGAAGGCAAGATTAGAGAAAAAAAGGGTAAAAAGGAATGAACAAAGTCTCCAAGAAATGTGGGACTATGTCAAAAGACCTAATCTACATTTGATAGGTGTACCTGAATGTGACGTAGAGAATGAATCCAAGCTGGAAAATACTCTTCAGGATATCATCCAGGAAAACTTCCCCAACCTAGCAAGGCAGGCCAATACTCAAATCCAGGAAATACAGAGAACACCACAAAGATATTCCTCAAGAACAGCAACCCCAAGGCACATAATCATCAGATTGACCAGAGTTGAAATGAAGGAGAAAATGCTAAGGAAAGCCAGAAAGAAAGGTCGGGTTACCCACAAAGGGAAGCCCATCAGACTCACAGCAGATCACTCAGCAGAAACCCTACAAGCCAGAAGAGGCTGGGGGCCAATATTCAACATCGTTAAAGAAAAGAACTTTCAACCCAGAATTTCATATCCAGCCAAACTAAGCTTCATAAGTGAAGGAAAAATAAAATCCTTTGCAAACAGGCAAGGACTCAGAGATTTCGTCACCACCAGGCCTGCTTTACATGAGCTCCTGAAAAAGGCTCTGCACATAGAAAGGAACAACGAGTACCAGCCACTCCAAAAACATACCAAATGGTAAAGACCATCAACACAATGAAGAATCTGCATCAACTGACGGGCAAAACAGCCAGCTAGCATCAAAATGGCAGGATCAAATTCACACATAACAATATTAACACTAATGTAAATGGACTAAATACCCCAATCAAAAGACACAGACTGGCAAACTGGATAAAAAGCCCAAACCCATCAGTGTGCTGCATCCAGGAAACCCATCTCACATACAAGGATACACAAAGGCTCAAAATAAAGGTATGGAGGAAGATTTACCAAGCAAATGGAGAGCAAAAAAAAGCAGGAGTTGCAATTCTCATCTCTGATAAAACAGACTTTACAGCAACAAAGATCAAAAGAGACAAAGAAGGACATTACATAATGGTAAAAGGACCAATGCAACATGAAAAGCTAACAATCCTAAATATATACACACCCAATACAGGAGCACCCAGATATGTAAGGCAAGTTTTTAATGATTTACAAAGAGACTTAGACTCCCACACAATAATAGTGGGAGACTTTAACACCCCATTGTCAATATTAGACAGATCAACCAGAGAGAAAATTAACAAGGATATGCAGGACTTTAACTCAGAACTGGAACAAATGAACCTAATAGATATTTCAGAACTCTACACCCCAAATCCACAGAATATACATTCTCCTCAGCACCACATCACATCTACTCTGCAATTGACCACAAAATGGGAAGTAAATCACTCCTAAGAAAATGCAAAAGAATAGAAATCAATATGAACAATCTCTCAGACCACAGTGCAATCGAGTTAGAACTCAGAATGCAGAAACTAACTCAGAACAGCACAGTTTCATAAAAACTAAACAATTGGCTCTTGAATGTTGACTGAATAAACAATAAAATGAAGGCAGAAATAAAGATATTCTTCGAAACCAATGAGAACGAAGACACAACATACCAGAATCTCTGAAACACATTTAAAGCAGTCTCTAGAGGAAAATATGTAGCAATAAGTGCCCACATGAGAAGCAAGGAGATCTAAAATTGATACCGTATCATCAAAATTGAAAGAGCTAGAGGAGCAAGATCAAAAACACTCAAAACCTAGCAGAAGACAAGAAATAAGTAAGATCAGAGTAGAACTGAAGGAGACAGAGACACCAAAAAACCCTTCAAAAATATCAATAAATCCAGGATCTGGTTTTTCAAAAAGATCACCAAAATAGACAAACCACTAGCCAGACTAATAAAAAAGAAAAGAGAGAATAACCAAAGAGAAGCAAAAAAAATAAAAAATAAAAAATAAAGGGGATATCACCACAGATTCCACAGAAATTGAAACCATCATCAGAGATTATTAAGAACAACTCTATGCACATAAACTAGCAAACCTGGAAGAAATGGATAAATTCCTGGACAATTGCCTCCTCCCAAGCCTAAACCAGGAAAAAGTTGAAACCCTGAATAGACCGATAACAAGGTCTGAAGTTGAGGCAGCAATTAAGAGCCTACCACCCAAAAAAAGTCCAAGTGCAGATGGGTTCACAGCCAAATTATACCAGACATACAAAGAGGAGCTGGTACAATTCCTTCTGAAACTATTCCAAATAATCAAAAAAGAGGGAATCCTTCCCAAATCATTTTATGAGACAAACATCATCCTGATATCAAAACCTGGCAGAGACTTAGCAAGAAAAGAAAACTTCAGACCAATATCCATGACAAACATAGATGCAAAAATCTTCAATAAAATACTGGAAAACCGATTGCAACAGCACATGAAAAAGCTTATCCACAATGATCAAGTAGGCTTCATCCCAGGGATGCAAGGCTGGTTCAACATATGCAAGTTTATAAACGTAATTGACCACGGAAACAGAACCAAAGACAAAAACCACATGATTATCTCAATTGATGCAGAGAAGGCCTTTGACAAAATTCAACAGCCCTTTATGCTAAAAACCCTGAAAAAACTAGGTATTGACAGAACGTATCTCAAAACAATAAAAGCTATTTATGACAAACCAACAGCCAATATCATACTGAATGGGCAAAAACTGGAAGCATTCCCTTTGAAATCTGGCACTAGACAAGGATGCCCTCTCTCACCACTCCTATTCAATATAGTACTGGAAGTTCTAGCCCGAGCAATCAGGCAAGAAAAAGAAATAAACGGTATCCAAATTGGAAAGGAGGAAGTCAAATTGTCTCTATTTGCAGATGACATGATTGTATATTTAGAAGAACCCATTGTCTCAGCCCCAAATCTCCTGAAACTGATAAGGCTCAGGATACAAAATGAATGTGAAAAAATCAGAAGCATTCCTATAAACTAATAACAGACTTCAAGAAAGCCAAACCAAGAATTAACTGCCATTCACAATTGCTACAAAGAGAATAAAATACCTAGGAATACAACTAAGAAGGAACGTAAAGGACCTCTTCAAGGAAACTACAAGTGACTGCTCAATGAAATAAGAGAGGACACAAACAGATGGAGAAACATTCCATGTTCATGGTTAGGAAGAATCAGTATCACGAAAATGGCCATACTGCCCAAAGTAATTTACAGATTCAACGCTATCCCCATCAAGCTACGAATGACCTTTTTCAAAGAACTGGGAAAAAACATCTTAAACTTCATATGGAACCAAAAGAGAGCCTGCATAGCCAAGTCAATTCTAAGCAAAAAGAACAAAGCAGAAGGTAGCACACTACAGGACTCCAAAGTATACTACAAGGCTACAGTAATCAAAACAGCACGGTACTGGTACCAAAACAGAGATATAGACCAATGGAACAGAACAGAGGCCTCAGAGGAAATACAACATACCCACAACCATCTGATCTTTGAAAAACCTGACAAAAACAAACAATGGGGAAAGGATTCCCTGTTTAATAAATGGTGTTGGGAAAACTGGCTAGTCATGTGCAGAAAGCAGAAACAGGACCCCTTCCTGACACCTTACACCAAAATTAACTCCAGATGGATTAAAGACTTAAACATCAGACCTAACACCATAAAAACCCGAGAAGAAAATCTAGGCAAAACCATTCAGGAGATAGGCGTAGGCAAGGACTTCATGACCAAAATGCCAAAAGCAATGGCAAAAAAAGCCAAAATAGACAAATGGGACCTAATCAAACTCCACAGCTTCTGCACGGCAAAAGAAACAGTCAGTAGAGTGAATCGGCAACCAACAGAATGGGAAAAAATTTTTGCAGTCTACCCATCTGACAAAGGGCTGATAACCAGAATCTACAATGAACTAAAACAGATCTACAAGAAAAAAACAAACAAGCCCATTCAAAAATGGGCAAAGGATATGAACAGATACGTTACAAAAGAAGACATACAGGAGGCCAACAAACATATGAAAAAATGCTCATCATCATTGGTCATCAGAGAAATGCAAATCAAAACCACATTGAGATACCATCTCTCACCAATTAGAATGGCGATCATTAAAAAATCGGGAAACAACAGATGCTGGAGAGGATGTGGAGAAATAGGAACACTTTTACACTGTTGGTGGGAATGTAAATTAATTCAACCATTGTGGAAGACAGTGTGGCAACTCCTCAAGGACCTAAAAATAGAAATCCCATTTGACCCAGCAATCCCATTACTGGGTATATATCCAAAGGATTATAAATCATTCTACTATAAGGACACATGCACATGAATGTTCATAGCAGCACTGTTTACAATAGCAAAGACCTGGAGCCAACCCAAATGCCCAACGATGACAGACTGGATAGGGAAAATGTGGTACATATACACCATGGAATATTATGCAGCCATCAAAAACGATGAGTTCACGTCCTTTGTAGGGACATGGATGAACCTGGAAACCATCATTCTCAGCAAACTGACACAAGAGCAGAAAATCAAACACCGCATATTCTCACTCATAGGCGGGTGTTTAACAATGAGAACACATGGACACAGGGAGGGGAGCACCACACACTGGGGTCCATTGGGGCGAAATGGGGGAGAGACGGGGAGGTTGGGAGGTGGGAAGAGATAGCATGGGGAGAAATGACAGATACAGGCGAGGGGACGGAAAGCAGAAAACCCCACTGCCATGTGTGTACCTATGCAACAATCTTGCATGTTCTTCACATGTACCCCCAAACCTAAAATGCAATAAAAAAAAAAGAATCAAAATATTATGGAAAACATCTGAGATGAAAAACATTAAAAAAAAAAAAAAAACAGCATGGTACTGGTACCAAAACAGAGATATAGACCAATGGAATGGAACAGAGGCCTCGGAGGCAACACAATATATCTACAACCATCGGATCTTTCACAAACCTGACAAAAACAAGCAATAGGAAAAGGACTCCCTGTTTAATAAATGGTGTTGGGAAAACGGGCTAGGCATGTGCAGAAAGCAGAAACTGGATTCCTTCCTGACACCTTACAGTAAAATTAGCTCCAGATGGATTAAAGACTTAAACATAAGACCTAACACCATAAAAATTCTAGAAGAAAGTCTAGGCAAAACCATTCAGGACATAGGTGTAGGTAAGGACTTCATGACCCAAACACCAAAAGCATTGGCAACAAAAGCCAAAATAGACAAATGGGATCTAATCAAACTCCACAGCTTCTGCATGGCAAAATAAACAGTCATTAAAGTCAATGGGCCAACAATAGAATGAGAAAAAATTTTTGCAGTCTACCCATCTGACAAAGGGCTGGTAACCCAAAATTTACAAAGAACTAAAACAGATTTACAAGAAAGAAACAAACAAGCCCATTGAAAAGTGAGCAAAAGATATGAACAGACACCTTACAAAAGAAGACATACATGAGACCAACAAACATAGGAAAAAATGCTCATCATCACTGGTCATTACAGAAATGCAAATCAAAACCACATTGAGATACCATCTCACAGCAGTTCGAATGGTGGTCATTAAAAAATCTAGAGACAACAGATGCTGGAGAGGATGTAGAGAAATAGGAACACTTTTACACTGTTGGTGGGAGTGTAAATTAGTTCAACCACTGTGGAAGACAGTGTGGCGATTCCTTAAGGACCTAGAAATAGAAATGCCATTTGGCCCAGCAATGCCATTACTGGGTATATATCCAAAGGATTATAAATCGTTCTACTATAAGGACACATGCACACGAATGTTCACTGCAGCACAGTTTACAATAGCAGAGACCTGGAACCAACCCAAATGCCCATCGATGATAGACTGGATAGGGAAAATGTGGCACATATACACCACGGAATATTATGCAGCCATCAAAAACGATGAGTTCGCGTCCTTTGTAGGGACATGGAAGAACCTGGAAGCCATCATTCTCAGAAAACTGACACAAGAGCAGAAAATGAAACACCGCATGTTCTCACTCATAGGTGGGTGTTCAACAATGAGAACACATGGACACAGGGAGGGTAGCACTACACACTGGGGTCTGTTGGGGGGAAATAGGGGCGGGACAGTGAGGGGTGGGGAGTTGGGGAGAGATAGCATGGGGAGAAATGCTAGTTATAGGTGAAGGGGAGGAAGGCAACAAATCACACTACCATGTGTGTACCTATGCAACTATCTTGCATGTTCTTCAATTGTACCCCAAAACCTAAAATGCAATTTAAAAAAAAGAAAAAATAAATAACGTTTCAGCAGTCATCATTTTAATGCCTGTAAATGGGCTTAGGGTTAGTAAAACTCTTGCAATTTACTCTTAGACATAGCTCACAAGTGCTGATAAAACTGCTAAAGAATCTAAATGCAGCATAATCATATCCAGGAATACTAGCCTTAAGTAAAATGATGGATTTTAATTCTATTCCATAGACATACAGCTCAACTTGGAATGAAATATTATGCTTATTATATTAGTTCTAATACTTTTTCAGAAATGATAACAGCTAAAGTCTGTTGAATGCTTGTCATATGTCAGGAATTTTACATCACTTATTTAATCTTCAGAAAACCCCAAGAGGTAAGTACTGTTGATGAATAGAAAACTGAAGCATATATATTTTAAATAATTTGCATAAGGTTAAGCATCTGCGAAGTAGAGGAACAGGAACTTGAAAACACGTAATCTGACTTATATTGTCTTTGGTCAGAAACTTTAAAGAATTTCTATAATTAAAAGCAATCAGACTGATGGAAAAATCAAGAGGTGAGAATCCTGAAACCCAACAGAAACCAAAAAGGAGACTGTTCAAGAAATAGATAGGTCTCCCCGCAAAAAAAGGCTAGAAAACCCCAGAAAATTAGAAATTAATTAGTACGGGACAGGAAAAATTTGTGATGGTCATAGAGGAACTGCAGAAACTATTCCAATTCTCTATTGTACACACATGGAGGAGAGGCCATTGATGTTTTACCTCAGGCTCTGCTGTCAAACCTTAAATGATGTAAGGCAGGCGTCCCCAAACTATAGCCTGCAGGCCGCATGCGGTCCCCTCAGGCCATTTATCCGGCCCCCGGTCGCACTTCAGGAAGGGGCACCTCTTTCATTGGTGGTCAGTGAGAGGAGCACAGTATGTGGCGGCCCTCCAACTGTCTGAGGGACAGTGAACTGGCCCCCTGTGTAAAAAGTTTGGGGACGCCTGGTTTAGCATCATCATCATTTTCTAATAGATTGTTGCTTGAGATATTTTTTATCATCTTGGTTTACAAAAAGCCTTTCTAGGCATGACACAAAGTCCACAACTCATAAAAAAAGAAGGCTAACAAATTTAATTTCATCAAAATTTTGTTAACCTTTCCTTTCCAATAACTATAGATCAATAGGAAATTGCAATACATATATATATATATATATACTCTCCAACAGTTTCCTCCTATAGTTAAATCTTATATTATTATAAAACAATATCAAATCAGGAAATGGCATTGGTACAATATGTGAACAGGCATACTTCATTTTATTGCGCTTCATTTTATTGTACTTTACAGATACTGTTTTTGTTTGTTTTCGATACAGGACCTGACTCTGTCCCCTAGGCTGGAGTGAAGTGCTGTGATCATAGCTCACTGTGGTCTTGATCTCCTGGATCAAGCCTCCCGAATAGTCTCAGCCTCCCGCATAGTTAAAACTATAGGGATGTGCCACCAGATACCGTTTTTGTTTGTTTTACAAATTGAAGATGCATGGCAACCCTGAATCACGCGAGTCTACAGGTACCATTTTCCCAACAGTATGCACTCACTTCGTGTCTCTGTGTCACATTTAAGTAATTCTCACAATATTTGAAATTTTTTCATTATTATTATACCTGTTAGGATGATCTGTAACCAGTGATCTTTGATGTTAATATTGCAATTGTTTTGCGGTGCCATGAACTAAGCCCATATAAGATAGCAAACTTAATACATGTGTGTGTTCTAACTGCTTCATTGACAGTTATTCTCCATCTCTCTCCCTCTCCTTGGGCAGCCCTATTCCCTGAGACGCAGCAATACTGAAATTAGGCCAATTAATAAACCTACAATGACCTCTTAAGTATTCAAGTAAAAGGAAGAGTCACACATCTCTCACTATAAATCAAAAGCCAGTGATGATTAAGTTTATTGAGGAAAGCATGTTGAAAACCAGGCTAGGCCGAAAGCTGGACCTCTTGCGCCAAAGAGCCAAATTGTGACCACAAACAAAGAGTTCTTGAAGGCAATTAAAAGTGCTACTCCAGTGAGCACAAATGTTAAGAAAGCAAAACAGCCCTATTGTTAATATAGATAAAGTTTTAGTGGTCTGGACAGAAGATGAAACCCAGCCACAATATTTTCTTGAGCCAAAGCCAAATCCGGAGCCAGACCCTAACTCTCTTAATTCTATGAGGGCTTAGAGAGGTGAGGAAGCTTCAGAAGCAAAATTTGAGGCTACCAGAGGTTGGTTCTTGTGATTTAAGGAAAGAAGGTGTCTCCATAACATGAAAGTGCTATGTGAAGCAGCAAGTGCTTATGAAGAAGCTGCAGCAAGTTATCCAGAAGACCTAAGATCACTGATGAAGGTGGCTACACTACACAATACATTTTCAATGTAGATGAAACATTATTATATTGGAAGAAGATGCCATCTAGAACTTTCATAGCTAGAGAGAAGTCAATACCTGGCTCAAAGCTTGAAAGGTCAGGCTCACTCTCTTGTTAGAGACTAATACAGCTGGTGATTTTAAGTTGAAGCCAGTGTTCATTTACCATTCCAAAAATCCCAGGGCCCTTAAGAATTACACTAAATCATCTCTGCCTGTGCTCTATAAATGGAACAATGAAGCCTGGATGATAGCATGTCTGTTAACAGCATGGCTCACTGAACAGTTTAAACCCACTGTTGAGAACTACTGCTTAGAAGAAAAGATTACTGCTCATTGACAATGCATCTGGTCACCCAAGAGTTCTAAGGGAGATGTACAAGGAGATTAATGTTGTTTTCATGCCTGCTAATACAACATAAATGGATCAAGGAATAATTTAGACTTTCAAGTATTGTTATTTAAGAAATACATTTTGCAAAGCTATAGCTGCCATACATAGTTATTCCTCTCATGGATCTGGGAAATGTACATTGAAAACATTCTGGAAAGGATTCACCATTCTAGATGCCATTAAGAACATTTGTGATTCATGGAAGAAGGTCAAAATATTTAACAGGAGTTTGGGAGAAGTTGGCTCCAATCCTCATAGATGACTTGGAAGGGTTCAAGATTCCAGTGGAGAAAGTAACTACAGATGTGGTGGAAATAGCAAGAGAACTAGAATTAGAACTGGGCCTGAAGATGTAATTGAATTGCTGCAATCTCATGATAACACTTGAGTGGATGAGAAGTTGCTTCTTATGGATAAGTAAGGAAAGTGGTTTCTTGAGACAGAATCTACTCCTGGTGAAGATGCTGTGTACGTTGTTGAAATGACAACAAAGGATTTAGAAGATTATAACCTTTAGTTGATAAAGTAGTGGCAGAAATTGAGAGAACTGACTCCAATTTTGAACGAAGTTCTACTGTGGATAAAATGCTAACAAACAGCACAGCATGCTGCACAGAAATCTGATGAAAGGAAGAGTCAATCAATGTGGTAAACTTCACTGTTGACTTATTTTAAGCAATTGCCACAGCCACCACAACTTCAGCAGCCATCATCCTGGTCAGTCCGCAGCCACAAACATCAAGACAAGACCCTCCATTAGCACAAAGATTACAACTTGCTGAAGGCTAAGATGATGCTTTTTTTTTTTAGCAATAAACTATTTTAAAATTAAAGTATGCACATTTGTTTTTTAAGGCATTATGCTATTGCATACTTAATACACTATAGTATATAGTAACCTAACTTTTACATGCACTAAGAAATAAAAAAGTGGGAATGTAAATTAATTCAACCATTGTGGAAGACAGTGTGGCGATTCCTCAAGGACCTAAAAATAGAAATCCCATTTGACCCAGCAATCCCATTACTGGGTATATATCCAAAGGATTATAAATCATTCTACTACAAGGACACGTGCACACGAATGTTCATTGCAGCACTGTTTACAATAGCAAAGACCTGGAACCAACCCAAATGCCCAACGATGATAGACTGGATAGGGAAAATGTGGTACATATACACCATGGAATATTACGCAGCCATCAAAAACGATGAGTTCACGTCCTTTGTAGGGACATGGATGAACCTGGAAACCATCATTCTCAGCAAACTGACACAAGAGCAGAAAATCAAACACCGTATATTCTCACTCATAGGCGGGTGTTGAACAATGAGAACACATGGACACAGGGAGGGGAGCACTACACACTGGGGTCCGTTGGGGGAAATGGGGGAGGGGCGGGGGGTGGGGAGGTGGGAAGAGATAGCATGGGGAGAAATGACAGATACAGGTGAGGGGACGGAAGGCAGCAAACCACACTGCCAAGTGTGTACCTATGCAACAATCTTGCATGTTCATCACATGTACCCCAAAACCTAAAATGCAATAAAAAAAAGGCAAAGAGAAAAAGAAAAAAAAGAAATAAAAAAAATTATATGACCCACTTTAGCGCAATATTTGCTTTATTACAGTGGTCTGAAACCAGATGCGTAATATCTCTGAGATGTTTGCCTGCATATAGTTCTATGTCATTTTGTCACACATGAAGATACATGCAACTACCGTGGCAATGAAGATACAGAACTGTCTCATCATCACAAAGATATCCTTCATGCTATCCTGTTACAGTCACATCCACTTTTCTCCTTCTCCCTACCGTCCCTAATTTCTGGTAACCACTAATCTGTTGTCCATCTCTAAAATTTTGTTTAAAGAATATTACATCGATTCATATAATATGTCACCTTTTGAGACTGGCCTTTTTTTCACTCAGCATACTCACCAAATTTTAAGACCTATATAGAGTAAAAGAATGGGGAGAATGTTTGCAATATATATAAGAGACAAGGCTTATTGTCCACTATGTCTGAAGGGCTCCCCAAATCATAATAGTAGCAAACTTTATATAGTGCTTATTATGTATCAGGCACAATTCTAGCACTTTACATATATTAATACATTTAGTCCTCACAGCAACCTTATGAAGTAGGTACTTTGATATCTCCATTTTAAAACTGAGGAAACTGAGGCACAAAGAAGTTAAAAACTTACCTAAAGTCATACAGCTGGTTAATGGTGGAACAAGGATTGAAATCTAAGCCCCATACTCACAACCACTACACAATACTATCTCCTCTCAACAAATAATAATCAAAAAAGTTAATAATCAGAGAATACCGATCATAAAATATATGACTTCTACATATTTTATGTACATGATCTCATATAATCTAACAACAACCCTATAAAGTATACAATATTATCTCTCCTGTTACATATAAGAAAACTGCAGATGAGGAAAGTGAGGTACAAGTAAAGAAAATGCTAGGATTTGAAACCAGGCCTACTGATCCTAGAGCTAGTGCTCTCTCCCTATCAGTATACTACTTTCACTCTGTATTACTTTAAACTAGGAGCTTGAACTTTCTGAATTACACCCTTTCTTTAGCCTTCTGGATACCACTCTCCATACAGGATTCTTTTCCTCTGTCTTGAACATGCACAGTCTCCCCTATACTGGTGCTACTGGGGTTGGATTTTCCCATTTGTCCCCTCTACCATTTTTATCCTTTCTTTCCAATTCACTGCCAAAATGCTCCAAACAGGTGGGGGGATCTATTATAGTTACCTCTAATTCCTA
Organism: Saimiri boliviensis; assembly: GCF_048565385.1. Lineage (NCBI taxonomy): Eukaryota > Metazoa > Chordata > Mammalia > Primates > Cebidae > Saimiri > Saimiri boliviensis. Next base: position 59,797,741 of record NC_133470.1, read on the forward strand.
ACATCTCATTTATCTCTTGCATTTCTCCTACCTGTTCTACATTTGCTTTAGATAGGCCATATGTATAACACTGCAATTAAGAGTACAGGGTCTGAAACTTACCAGCCTGGGTTTGGATCCTTGCTCTACTACTTACTAGCTCTGTGACATTAGGCAAGTTTCTTAACTTCCCTGATATGGTTTGGACATGTGTCCCCACCCAAATCTCAAATTCACTTGTAGTCTCCAGTGTTGGAGGTCAGGCCTAGTGGAAGGTGACTGAATCATGGGGGTGGATACTTCATGAATGGTTTAGCACCATCCTTTTGGTGCTATTCTCATGATAGAGTTCTCACAAGATCTGGTCACTTCAAAGTGTGTGGCATCTCCCCCCCACCCTTTTCCCCTCTCTCTCTTTCTGTCCTATTCCTGTCATGTAAGATGCCTGCTCTTGCTTTGCCTTCTGCCATTACTAAAAGTTCCCTGAGGTCTCCCCACAAACAGATGCTGTCATGCTTCCTGTATAGACTGTGGAACTGTGAGCCAACTAAGCATCTTTTCTTTATAAATTATGCAGCCTCAAGTATTTCCTTATAGCAGTGTGAAAATGGACTAATATACTCCCCTTCTGTATAATGTGGAAGATACTAATAGTACCTACCTCACAATGTCTTTGTGAAAGGTTAAATAATATATTAGATTAAAAGCCCTTAGAATAGTGTCTGGCACAAACTAAGCATTCAGTGAATGATAGCTATTATAAAGATATTTGAAGTTACTACTGAGTCCAGTATTCAAAATCATTATTCTTTTCCTCAATATTCTTTACTGTTCAAGTACATTCTATACGTATATTCTTTACTATTTATACCAGCTCCTCCATGATACTGAATCATCTTGTGTCTGTTGCCATCTAACTGTCATCATCTGCCTCCCTGTTCCCCATCCCCTATACCCAGTTACAAATCTTACTGATTCTTCCATCATAATGTCTTTCATTTCCATCATTTCTTTCCATTTCCTATTCTGGAATCTGAGAGAAAGATTCCTTATTTGTATGGTTTATGACAAGTGCTAATTTGTATTGTTTATGGCTTTACTAGGAAGCATAAAAAAAAAGATAACTCCTAAGGATACTGTGTGGCTGGCAAATCAGTCAAAACTGTATTAATTCTAATGCCATTGCTTATGTGAAGGAGAAATAAAATCCTTTATGGACAAGGAACTGCAGAGAGATTTTGTCACCACCAGACCTGCCTTACAAGAGCTCTTGAAGGAAGCAGTAAACATAGAAAGGAACAAACAGTACCAGTCACTGCAAAAACATACCTAATTGTAAAGACCATCAACACTATAAAGAAACTGCATCAACCAATGGGCAAAACAACCAGCTAGCATCAAAATGGCAGGATCAAATTCAAACATAACACTATTAACCTTAATTGCAAACAGGCTAAATGCCCCAATCAAAAGACACAGACTGGCAAATTGGATAAAAAGTCAAGACCCATCAGTGTGCTGTATTAAGGAGACCCATTTGACATGCAAAGACACACACAGGCTAAAATAAAGGAATGGAGGAAGATTTACCAATCAAATGGAAAGCAAAAAAAGGAAGGGGTTCCAATCCTAGTCTCTGGTAAAACAGACTTTATACAAAGATCAAAAGAGACAAAGAATGGTATTACATTACGGTAAAGGGATCAATGCAACAAGAAGAGCTAATGATCCTAAATATATATGGACTCAATACAGGAGTACCCAGATACATAAAGCAAGCTCTTAATGACCTACAAGGAGACTTAGATTCCCACACAATAATAGTGGGAGACTTTAACACCCCACTGTCAATATTAGACAGATCAATGAGAGAAAATTAACAAGGATATCCAGGACTTGAACTCAGATCTGGACCAAGCGGACCTAATAGACATCTACAGAACTCTCCACCTCAAATCCACAGAATATACATTCTTCTCAGGACCACATCGCACTTATTCTAAAATTGGTGACATAATTGGAAGTAAAACACTCCTCAGAAAATGCAGAAGAATGGAAATTATAACCATCTCTCAGACCACAGTGCAATGAAATTAGAACTCAGGATTAAGAAAGTCACTAAAAACCACACAACTACATAGAAACTGAACAACCTGCTCCTGAATGACTACTGGATAAAAAATGAAATGAAGGCATAAATAAAGATGTTCTTTGAAACCAATGAGAATGAAGACACAATGTACCAGAATCTCTGGGACATATTTAAAGCATTGTTAAGAGGGAAATTTATAGCACTAAATGCTCACAAGAGAAACGAGGAAAGATCTAAAATCAACACCCTAATGTCAAGATAAAAAGAACTAGAGGAGCAAGATCAAACAAATTCAAAAGCTACCAGAAGACAAGAAATAACTAAGAGCAGAGCAGAACTGAAGAAGATAGAGACACACACACAAAAAAAAAAACCCTTGAAAAAAATCAATAAATCCAGGAGCTGTTTTTTTGAAAAGATCAACAAAATAGACCACTTGCCAGACTAATGAAAAGACAAAAGAATCTACAAATAAATCCATAAATGCAATAAAAAATGAGAAAGGGAATACCACCACTGATTCCACAGAAATACAAACTACCATCAGAGAATACTACAAATTCTTCTATGCAAATAAACCAGTAAATCTAGAAGAAATGGATACATTCCTGGGCACTTATACCCTCCCAAGACTAAACCAGGAAGAAGTTGAATCCCTGAATAGAACAATAACAAGGTCTGAAATTGAGGCAGCAATTATTAGCCTACCAACGAAAAAAAGTCCAGGACCAGATGGGTTCACAGCCGCATTCTACCAGACGTACAAAGAAGAGCTGGTACCATTCCTTGTGAAACTATTCCAAACAAAACAAAAGGAAGGAATCCTCCCTAACTCATTTTATGAGACCAACATCATCCTGATACCAAAACCTGGCAGAAACACAACTAAAAAAGAAAATTTCAGGCCAATATCCATGATGAATATTGATGCAAAAACCCTCAATAAAATACTGGCAAACCAAATCCAACAGCACATCAAAAAGCTTATCCATCATGAACAAGTTGGCTTCATCCCTGGGATGCAAGGCTGGTTCAACATACGCAAATTCGAATGCCAAATATGTAGGCAAGAGGTGGAATAGTTTCGTCTTCATAAATCATCCTCTAACCCCCACTTAGATGATACCAAATTACTCTGTGATTGTATTTGTTTCATGATTATGAGCTTATCTTCCCCATTAAGTAATGATATCCTTGAGATCACCAGAGACATGCATATTATTTAATCTCTACATCTTCAATGCCTAGAAACAAAATGACTGATACGTTGTAGGAATTCAAATGTGAAAGCATGAATTTCCACTGCTATCAACCTAGTTTCAGGCTCTTATTACTTCATATTTGAGCTACTTGCAAAAATTCAATCTCCCTGTCTCTCAAATTCTTGCATATTATTGATATTAGCATGTCACTATCCTACCTGAAAACCTTCAGTGGGTCCCTATTTGCCTATATCACACAGTCCTTTAACCTAATATTCAAGGATTTCAATAAATGACTCCAATTTACTTCTCTAACTTTATATTTCATTATACTCCTTATATAAAACTTATGCTAAAGCCTCTTGGATCCATTAATTATCATATTCTAAATAGATCATGCTGTCCTCATATCTACGTAGGCTATAACCCCTACTACAAATGTCCTAACTCTTCCTTTCTGTATTCTAAATCATACCCCACCATCAAAGCCTCACCTTCAGAGAAGACTTTCTGATGCTCCTAGTCCATGATGATCTAGGCCTCTTCTGAATTCCTATACTAATGTGTCAGTTATCTCCATTTTCCATGTGCTGTCTGATATTGTTACCTTTATATATACCCTCTTTTCAACAAGGCTTGTAAATTCTCGAAAGTGGTGCCTATGTTTTCCACATGGTGTCCTTTGCATAAAAGATACTAAATACTTCACTGGACTAAATTACTGTCCCCACACTTGCTTTGTGCTCACTCTGATCTTCCTGCCAGTAATTCCTACTCCTTCACCTATGCAAATCTTATCAATTTCTAAGCCTCCCACCTCCTCCATCAAGCATTCTCTGACCAAGAGAGCTAACAGTGAACTTTCACTCTCTAAATTAATACACTATTTTTGCCTATACCATATACATTTCTCATATTCTGCATTTTATTGTTACTCAACTGATCAAGCACATATATACATATACATATACATATATATATATATATATATATATATATATATGCTTTATCTATTATAGCAGGCCATAAATTCACTAGAGAAATGTATATGTCCTGTATCTACAACCAGACCCCAGACAATATGTTGCACTAGGCACAATTTTGGTTGATAAAATGAATGTCAGTGCACACAATGAGGTAAGGAAAATTGAACTCTTTCTCCAAGATCAACCAACCTTTAAAAACTAGCCGGGCACGGTGGCTCAAGCCTGTAATACCAGCACTTTGGGAGGCCGAGGCGGGTGGATCACGAGGTCAAGAGATCGAGATCATCCTGGTCAACATGGTGAAACCTCGTCTCTACTAAAAATACAAAAAATTAGCTGGGCATGTTGGCGCGTGCCTGTAATCCCAGCTACTCAGGAGGCTGAGGCAGGAGAATTGCCTGAACCTGGGAGGCAGAGGTTGTGGTGAGCCGAGATCGCGCCATTGCACTCCAGCCTGGGTAACAAGAGTGAAACTCCGTCTCAAAAAAAAAAAAAAAAAAAAAAAAACCTAGGAAATACCCTTTTTAACATTAGCCTTGGCAAACAATTTTTGGTTAAGTCCCCAAAAGCAATTGTAACAAAACCAAAAATTGACAAATGAGACTTAATTACACCAAAGAGCTTCTGTACAATAGAAAAAAAAAAACTCTCAACAGAATATTAAAATATTCACAAACTATGCATCTAACGAAAGTCAAATGTCCAGAATCTATAAGGAACTTTTTAAAAAAACCAACAAGCTTGTCAGAAAGGTGATTTAAAAAAAAAAAATCAACAAGCAAAAAACAAATAGCCCCATTAAAAATGGGCAAAGGACATGAACAGACACTTCTGAAAAGAATATATACAAGCTCCTGACAAAGAGATGAAAAAATGCTCATCAGCACTAATCATCAGAAAAATACAAATCAAAACAACAGTGAGATACTATCTCATACCAGTCAAATGGCTATTACTAAAAAGTCAAAAAAAACAACAGATGTTTGAGAGGCTACAAGAAAAAGGAACTGTTATACACTATTAATGGAAATGTAAATTACTTCAGCCACTGTGGAAAGCAGTTTGGAGATTCCTTGAAGGACTTAAAACAGAGCTACCATTAGACCCAGCAATCCCATTACTAGGTATATACCCAAAGAAAAATAGATTATACAAAAAACCCCAGCATGCACTCATATGTTTGTCACTGTGCTACTCACAATAGCAAAGACATGGAATCAACCTAGGTATCCATCAATGGTGAATAGGATGAAGAAAAGGTGGTATATATACATATATACCATGGAATACTATGCAGCCATAAAAAAACAGTGAAATCATGTCCTTTGCAGCAACATGGATGGAAGTGGAGGCCATAATCCTAAGTGAATTGACACGGGAACAGACAGCCAAATACTGCATGTTCTCACGTATAAATGGGAGCTAAACATTGAGTACACATGGACATAAACATGGGAATAGCAGACACTAAACTAGTAGAGGGGGGAGAGATGGAGGGCATGTCGGTTGAAAAACTACCTATTGGGTACTATGCTAACTACTTGGGTGCAATATACCCATGTAACAAGCCTGCATATGTACCCCTTGCATCTAAAATAAAAGTTGAAGTTAAAAAAAAAACAACTCCTCTTTCCATCTCAAACACCCTAAAACCAACTTCCCTTCCCAAGGAAAAAAAAATCACAAACTTATCTATCTCAACAACATGTATGTATACTCAAGATTCAGGAACTGAGTATATGTTCTGTACCACCTTCGTATCCTACAGACTGGAACTATGATTCCCAAAAATAAACTAGTTCGACCATTATGGAAGACAGGGTGGTGATTCCTCAAGGATCTAGAAATAGAAATTCCATTTGACCCAGCAATCCCATTACTGGGTATATACTCAAAGGATGATAAACCATTCTATTATAAAGGCACATGCACACGTGTGTTTGTTGTGGTGCTGTTTACGATAGCAAAGACCTGGAACCAACCCAAATGCCCATCAGTGATAGACTGGACAAAGAAAATGTGGCACATCTACACCATGGAATACTATGCAGCCATAAAAATGATAAGTTGGTGTTCTTTGTAGAGACATGGATGAATCTAAAAATCATCATTCTCAGCAAACTGACACGAGAACAGAAAACCAAACACCGCATGTTTTCACTCATAGGCAGGTGATGAACAGTGAGAACACTTGGACACAGGGAAGGGAACAACACTCACAGAGCTAGGTGGGGGGCGGGGTGGGGGAGACGGAAGTAACAGAGAGGAGGGGGCGGAGAGGATGGGGAGGGATAACACTGGGAGAAATGCCTGATGTAGGCAACGGTGGCAGGGGTAACGGAGACAGCAAACCACCGTGGCATGTATGTACCTATGCAACAATCCTGCAGGATGCAGGAAGTACACATGCACTCCAGAGCCCAAAGCACAATAAAAATAAAACAAAATACAATCATAAGTAATGTTCACTGCAACAAAAATATGAATGCCTTACAAAGTACATTACAGGGATATTCAACCTGAAACAGGAGAAGAGAAAGATCCAGAGTGATAACACTTATCGATACTGAGCTTAGATACTGGCTATTACATGGGAATATCTGAATGAACATGATTAATTAAAATCCCAGGGGCTAGTTGATGTTTGCTTTTATTTCTCAGTGGCTGATAACAACCTTTTAGATCTATCCCAGAAAGGAATTATTACTGAGCATGAGTTCTTCAATTTTGTACCTATCTCTTTTTCTATATTATCAGGATATTATCTAACTCAGCTAGCATGCCATTTCTGCAACCCACCTCAAGTATTTATTATTATATTATCATTAGAATGTATTTCATTTAAACATATAATTGTAAAATTTTGCCACATTCCTAAGTATAATTTTATTATATTTTAGGGCCAAACATTTTTGGAGGTAGATCATTTTATTTTTATAGTATAAGTTTATGGAAAAACAATGCCATATAAAATTTTGTCTGAACAGAACTTTTCAAGAACTCATTTAATGTGTAGAATTTAGATAGCTCTGAAATACTTTATAACATTCAACAATGTGTTCAAAAACTATTATATTAATAAAACAATATCAGGCTTCATGCAAGAGGAAGGCTGGAAATAAAAGGTTAAGATGCAAGGCTTTCTGTTCTGTATTTTTACTTGATGAGTCTCAACAAATTGCTTCCCTATACCTCTTATCTGACTTCCAAGGATGCTCATCTTGACTTTACAAGCCTGCTCTCCTCTGTTCTTCATTTTAGTTTGGTAATGTCAATCTCATCTCCTACATTCTTGTTCTGTATTTTTATTTGGTGCATCGACTTTTCCAGATCACTATCTCTAGGTTTCTGATTCTATCTTGGTAGTCTAATTGCAATTCAAAATCCCTTTGTTTGTTTGATTTAGTATTTTTGTCACTGGAATAAACCATAACTGGTTAAGCTTACCTAATCAGCATAAAAAAAAGGGCCTGACACCTGTCACCAATAACAACATAAATGACAAATGCTAAAATTACAACTAGGAACAATTATGCACCAATACTGATAAGAAATTGAAGGAAAGAAAAATCTAAAAGCAGGTTGTTAGGATAACATTAGATGTGATCTTTTTTGTTTAAAAATTTTCATTAGTCATGGTATGTTTGCAGAATTTTTTAAACAGGTGCAAAATTTTAAAAGGATTAAAGTCCAAGGCTAAGAGTAACAGTAACTTAGTTGTGCTGTAAAAGTGTTCAGGACCCCTGGATCAAATAAATTTACATCTAGGACTAAGATAATTTTTAAAGGAGACTTATAACTTAAAGAAGTTTTTCAGAAATTATGGATAACTGGAGGGGTGATAAAGACTGGGGACAGGAAAAGTTCTGATTTTTTTTTTTTAGGAGGTGGTGGATTCCCAAACCATACTACCCGGAGTATGGACCACAGACCAACAGCATTGACATCACAGATGAGCTTGTTAGAAATGCAGATCAGGGAATGCTGGGAAGATGGCCGCCTAAGAACAGCTCAGGAATTCAGCTTCCACTGAAAGCGCAGAGGGTGAGTGGACGCAGCATTTCCAGACGAATTTTTATTGCCTACAGACCAGGAGATACCCAGGCAGAGGTGTCGCCAGTGCCGCAGTCCCGGCTGGTGCAGCTGTTTTGGCCTCCGCGGGGCTGATTCGGCCCGCGCGGCTACTTTGACCATGCCCTGATGCTGCGGTTCTCCGGACAAAAGCCACTGGTCTGGGAGCCCTCTTAACTGGCGATCCAGCCCTGAGACGGCAGAGTTGCCCATTCATCTGAAATAGCGAGCCAGGCCAGGAGATTTCTAGGCAAAAAATCCGCCAGGAGCCAGCTCGGCTATTAACAAATACGTTCCAAGCATGCTCACATCCAACTATAAAAATTTTAAATTTTGACATTCTTGACCCCTCTATTTTTTAAAAGTTGCAAAATTTTCTCCATTTATATATAACTTTATTATAGGAAAAATAGAAAACACTACACTTGTAACCAAAACAAAGAAACTAAAAAAATCTGCAGTTATACCATCTAGAAATAAACTGATGTTAATCCTTAAAAAAAAAAAAAAAAAGAAAGAAATGCAGATCAGGCCCCATTCCAGACTCCCCAAATCAGAATCTGCATTTTAGCAAGATCTTTAGCTGATTCAGCTGATCATATACACATTCAAGTTTGAGAAGCACTAATATAAAGCAACAAGGATTCACTGAGAAAAACATAGCAAATTAATCTTATTTTATCTTTTGCAAGTCTACTTAAATGTTAATGTCAGTGAGTAAATACAATCTAACAATTTCAGAAAAACAACTCAATAACAGTATCAAGTCATTCACCTGCTTTTCTAGAATCCAAAGCCTATGCCCTTCCCTTAAATAGTACCATATTACTAGGATCTAATAAGCATATAACCTGGAATTTTCTGCTGTCTCCTAATGAAGCTTGACTGTAAAAAACGAAATTACACACACACACACACACACACACACACACACACACACACACACACACACAGATTACTTAAGAGACATAGTATTTCCATCCATTCTATGTATGCAAAATTTTATCCTTGCATCAAGGTGGATCATCACAAAACTAGGTCTGAAATACATTAGCTTAGTCCATTACAGAACTTCGTTCACTTTCTTTCCTTTTTTTTGAGAAGGAGTCTCGCTCTGTTGCCCTGGCTGGATTGCCGTGGTACAATCTCGGCTCACGGCAACCACCATCTCCCAGATTCAAGCGATTCTCATGCCTCAGCCTCCTGAGTAGCTGTGATTACAGATGTGTGAGACCACACCCGGCTAATTTTTGTATTTTTAGTAGAGATGGGGTTTAATCATGTTGGCCAGGCTGGTCTTGAACTCCTGACCTCAGGTGATCTACTCATCTCAGCCTCCCAAAGTGCTGGGATTAAAAGTGTGAGCCACTGTGCCTGGCCACTTCGTTCACTTTCTAACAGTTAACGTTCTGCATGCTTAGCTTTGATTGCTTTAAAAAACTTTACTACATAAAATATACTAAGGCATTTGCTATAAAATTACTAAAAGCATTGTCCAATATATAATGCAACTTCCTACACTGTCTACAGAAGCCAAATATGTATCATAAATGAGTGAAGCAGACTAAAAATATCCACTGCCAGATATGTAATTAAACTTTATGATTAACTGAGTGATGATATAAGCACATTAACACATAGTATGAACAGGAAAAGAGAAGCTATATTTTAAATTTGAAATCTAAAAATATAAATAATTTATCAAATTTTCCTTTGAAATTGATTACTTTGTTGACTTGTAAATAGAAACCTAAAATTCTTTCTTCTATACCAACATATCAATGTCCACATGGGCTGATAGGGAGAAGTAGATACTTAAGTGGAAATTTGTGTACTGTATCAAGAAGAGAGCGGAATGAATAAAATGATGGATGGCCAAAAGCAGCAAATGTCTACTACATACTGATATTCTAAAGTTGTCTAATTAGGATTCAGTACCACACTACACTGCAGTTCCATTTCTTCAATTCGTAGTTCTTTACTGACATTAGTAAAATTAATTGAAAAAGACAAAATAAGCAATATTTTTCATTACCATAATGTTGGAAATCAGAAAACTTAGAATTCACTCTAAACCTACAATTTTGAATATGTAGTTTAAGTAATCACTTCCATCTCTGAACACCAATTTCAGCACAGAAAAGTAAGCCATATTATTCCTGTCAAAAGCGTTTCCCATAAATGACTTCACTAAGAACATGTGAATTAAATTTTACATTTGTGTAACTACTTATGTGCACTTTTGCAAAGAAAGATTCAGAGTGTTTATATGAATTGTCTTATTCACCAAAAAGTCAATCATTGAGATGAGACAGGGATTTTCCCTTGGATGACATGAACAAGTTGAATTCTTTCAACATTTCAAAAAATATCTCTTCAGCACCTGACTTAAATGCTGCACTACATCCCCAAAACTCCTCTTCAGAACTGAAGTGTTTATTCCCCAGTTGCTCTTTGGGAATTCACTAGGCTGAAAAAAGCTACCACACCCAAGGTTATGCTCCTTTCCCAGGGTAACTGGAACACAGAGACTAGTAAACATCGGGATATAAGGACCAGCCCTGTGACCTTAGCTGAGGACAATTCTAAGGGACCATCTCAGCTTCAGAGCTCCCAATAAGTAAGGCTGAGGCCTTCTGACTATACCTAGGCCAACTTCTCCCATTAGTCCAGTTGCATCCCCTTCCCTTGACAGGTGCTGATCCTGAAACAACCCTTTAATAAATTATCTTCATGTTAACTTTCACCTCAAAATTTGCTTCCAGGGCAACCCAACCTGACACACACCACATACAACTGAGCCCCCTTATCTAGAAGAAGCAGAAGCAGCTACTGTATTGTGCATCCAATTCATCCAAAAAAAAAAAAAAAAAAAACCGCAATAATCTCTGTTGAAGCCACAGAAGAATACCTGGTATACATGTATTATTACTATATACACGTTTCATTTTTTAGCTTTTTAGGACAGTGTTTCCTGGTGAATTATACAATTAATACACTGAAGTTTCCTATCTTTAAAAACACTGCCACTTTGGATTTAAGTTTCATATCAAATCTTATGTTAACATGAATCATTACATCATTCTGTAGTCATACTTATTTTGACCAGTCTAACATTAAACTTAAGACAAAGGCACTATGTTGAAAAGTTCTATCATATCAAAGTTCTCTTTGACACCACAAATAAATATGCTTCACTGGGCATTATTATTTATGTCTATGCAACAGAAAACACCAAAAATAAATTACTCTCTTCAAGTAACTTCTCCAATAAATTCTCAGCCATACCTTCAATGTGCCAAACAACAGCATTTCTGGTTAGACTTGGATTTGAAACTTAAGAATACATTGTGTGACTCATTCAGCAGACACTTTTTTGTAAACTTGTCATCTGTAAAAGAGTTATTGCCTGGGCAATCTTTTCCCTTAATATATAACTACAAAACTGCATTTTACAAGAGGATTGCTTGTTTTATTCACTTTCCAAAATAAACCCAGTTGAAATGTCAGACCTTTTCTGGAATTGTTTTTCATTACACAGATTTTCTATGTACTGATTGTAGTTTCTACTATATTTTGTTTCATAATGGACTCTTGGGTTGTATTCATTGATGCAAACACACTTTGCATATTAAACACAATAATTTATTACTTCTAAAAGAAAGGAATTTATTCTTTCCATTTTCTTACAACATCTTCTCAGCCTAGCTTTCGTTCTACTTTGGATAGAGATGTGGGGGCCATATTTTATTTTCCTCTTAGATCTGCTATAGTAACAACACACACAAAAAGATAAATGGCAACTTGATGTACAAGATATAGGAAAAAATAAGGAATTCTGGGGACTATGACAAACTGGAGAAAACATACCCTATGGATAAAGGTGGCAACTGCTACTCAGCTCCAACCAATCGTTGCTTAGTGGAAATACTGGCCAATTGTTTCCAGATTTTTCAACTTTTTCAAGAGAAATCAAAAAACCACATTTTTGTGTGAAATTTCCTGAATGTTAAATGTTGGCCACCAATTCAACTATATGCAACACATCTCTGGCCATATCCAGTCCATAGTCCACCAGTGTGTAAACTTTTTCTTGTGACTAATTGCTTTAGAATGTAGTATTGAAGGGGAATTTTTTCAGTCTTTATGTATTCCTTCTACTACAGTAGTAAAAAGTGTGAGCTCTGTAAATATATTTAAATTCCAGCTCTGCTCCTTTCCTGGCTATGCAATTGTGGGCAAATTACTTTTTCTATCTAACCCTCATTTTTGTCACCTGCAAAATGGGGTTACTCATAATTTATAATGTAAAGAATTTAGAATAGTGCCTAGTACAAAGCAAGTATCAGTAAATATTAGCTTTTGTTATTTAATAATGAAAATTGTATAAAATATCATATTGCCCCTTTTCCCTGGCTGCAAGAAAGCTTACAGTTAAATTTAATGCTCTACCACAGCAAACTGTATTAGCCATTGTGTTTGGCATGTTTGCTTCCTCCTTTTCAGGGTTTTGATATTCTATTTCAATTTCAAAGCTTTATTATATACTTGAATATAAGAAGCTTCAAATTCTTTTTGGAAGAAGAAAGGGTATAAACAACCAAAATTTTAAAAAATAAAAATTAAGTTCCATGAAACTTTTGTGAACAAGATGAAGGTAATTAGGCCATCTGGCTATAGAATTGGTTGAATTTATAACAGGTTCAATGCTTGTACCCTAAAAAGCATCAATTAATCGATTGATGTTAACTTGGAGATTATTCTAGGCTGCCACAAAGGTTCTGGCCTCAGTTTTGCCCTGTTTATCAAATTATCGGGAATTAGAAAACTATGGCCTACAGTCTAGCTACTTGTTTTTATGAATAAAGTTTTATTGGAATAAAGCCACACACATTTGTTTATGATTAGTCTTTGGCTGCTTTTCCACTACAACAGCAGAGTTGACTAGTTGTGACAGAGACTGTGTGGCTCACAAGCCCAAAATGTATACTTATATCTCATCCTGTAAGAAAGAGTTTGCAGACCCTGAATTAGATGAAGACAGGTGGCAATACCAAATTTAAAGATCACACAGACTAGGAGGAATAGGTAATACATTGCATGATAGAATTGAAATTCACAAAGATCAGAATAACTGAAAAAAACAGACTGTGACAATCAGGCTGAAATTTAATAGTTTATAAAGTATGGTAAATGAGTACTTAACCATAATGGAGGATATCAGTCATTAAGAGCAATTGATATTGTGAAGATACAGTTTCATAAGTCCAGGAAACTGACCACGTGATGTAGCTGACAGAAAAGAGCTAATTTAAATGTTGTCTGCATTAAAAGAAATATAGAGTCTAAATCAGTGCTGCCCAATAGAACTTCACTGTGATAATGGAAATTTTTTAAACCTGTAATGTCCAATAAGGTAGCCTATTAGCTACATGCGGCTATTGGGATTTGATACATGGCTAGTGTGAAGGAGAGACTAAATTTTTTAAAAAAATTTTGAGACAGTCCTGCTTTGTTGCCCATGCTGCAATGCCGTGGCACTATCATAGTTCACTGTAACCTTGAACTGCTGGGCTCAAGTGATCCTCCCACCTCAGCCTCCAGAGTAGCTATGACTACAGGAATATGCCACCATACCAGCTAATTTTTTACAAAATATTTTGTAGACATGGGGTCTCGCTACATTGCCCAGGTTGGTCTCAAGCTCCTGGGATCAAGGGATCCTCCTGCCTCAGCCTCTCAAAATGCTGGAATTCTAGGTGTGAGCCACTGTTGCCTAGCCAAAAATTGTCAGTCTTTAGAGAAAGGGAAATCAATTCTGTACCTTTCGTGATCCATCAGCAGTTTAGCAATGTTCAGACAGAAGTCTAAGGACATGTCAAGATGTAGTATTTCCATGACAGCTAACAAGATGAAAATATGAAATAATTATTATCAGTTTTGTTTTTGAGGAACCTTAGCTATTTTCAATAATTTTCCTCTATTCAAAATCCACTTACTAAATGTTTGCCAAATACCATGTTTTCCCTAACAATTTAGCAAAATCTTCTTTTAAAGTATTAACATCCAGTGCTGGAGAGTGTCATGACACAGGCAGTCTTGCACAGATAGCAAAGTAATCTGGTGCAATCCTTTTAAAAAGCAGCTTGGCAATACTACATGCTAAGAACACTGGGGTAGAGAGCTTGGTATCTGAAGTCAGACAGATCTAAATTTGAAACCACTTGCTACTTGTATAGCCATAGGCAAGTTAAGCTCTCTATACCTTAGTTTTGTCACCTGTAAAATGGAGAATATACCACCGATTTCTCAGGGTTGTGGAGAGGATTACATAAGATAATGTATGGAAATTACATAGCAAAGAACCTAGCATTTAATAAATGGCAGCTCCTATTATTATTATCCCTTTAAGAAATTGTGCTTCTGAAAAGTCACCTGGAATAAATATGGAGAAAATTTATGAACAAAAATATTAAAAGCAGTGTGGATTACAATAATAATAGAAAAGAAATAGACACTGTATGTCTATTATAGGATAGCAATAAACTATTGTGCAACCATTAAAACTGTTGAGTATGAAACAACATGAAAAAAATGATTATACACTAATATGAAAAATATGTAAGATTAGTAAGTGAAAAACTAGAGCAAAGTTTTATGTACTATATAGTCACAATTCCGTAATACAAGCAAAGTAAACTAAGAAAGTATACTGAAAATATGTGATCAATTTTCTAAAAGTTTGTGTTTAGATTCTATTTATTTGACAAATATTTAATGAGCATATGCTCTGTGTCAGGCACTGTGCTTCATGCTGAGAACCCAGCAGTGGATAAAAGAAAACAAAAATTCCTGCTGTCAAGGAGCTTCTAGTGGATGATAGGACTATAAGTATTTTTAATATTTTCCAAAAATGTCTTAAATTATTATGTGCTATCCTTTAATAATGAAAAATGTTTATTTTTAAATGTCAATCGTTCTACTACAAAAAATATCAGTGCAATAATGCCAGCAGTTAGGTTGAGTTAACTTTTTTTTTTTTTTGGAGACAGTCTCGCTCTGTCACCTAGGCTGGAGCGTGGTGGCACGATCTCAGCTCACTGCAACCTCAGCCTCCCAGGTTCAAGTGATTTTCTGCCTCAGCCTCCTGAGTAGCGGGGACTACTGGCATGCACCACCACGCCTGACTAACTTTTGTATTTTTAGTAGAGACGGGGTTTTACCATGTTGACCAGGCTGGTCTTGAACTCCTGACCTCATAATCCACCTTCCTTGGCCTCCCAAAGTGTTGGGATTACAGGTGTGAGCCATAGGTTGACCATTTTAAGAGTAAAGTATTTTCACCAGCAAAGCAATGAATAGAATATAAAAATCCAAGTTTCATACATTCTTTCAATGCAACAAAGCAAAAATCTAGTATTTTTAAATATAAAAAAATTGGATTTGGATTAGCCTCCTAATCTGTAATCAAACTACAACTGACATTGCAACTTCAGGAGTATCAGGATTTAGTTAAGTAAAAACAATTTGGGAATAAAGAATAATTTCATTTTAAACTCTACTTCTTACCTACATTTGGATAAACACTGTCATGAGGAATTATCTTCCAAAACTAATCTACTTCAACTTGGTGACTCCAATAATCTCTCTGGTCTTCCTATGTTGTTTTAGATTGAGTAATGTATTCTTTTAATTGGTTAGCTGGTTTGCTTATTCCCCTAATGCAAAAAAGTAGAGTTGTCTTCCTGGTTTGTAATATTTTTCAACTTGTGTATGCTGAGGTGATACTGTTGCCTAGAGATGCAGAATCCCCAATACGTTTGAGCTTCTGCAGTCTCTTTAAGTGATTGGCTAAAAATCTAGAAGCAACTGAAAGAGTCAGTAGTACTAAATTTCGGGCTATTGCCAAATTGGATTATATTCCTTATTATAACAAATTGTTATTATTTATTGGATAATAAGTAATTATACTAAAGTATAACTTTGTTTAGTATAAATAATGCAGCTCTTAAAGATTACTAAAAAGAATGTACAACATTAAAAGAATTTTAGAGTAAATAATTTTTATGACTAAACAAAACTGAAATATTAAGGGTTAATGTGCAAAGTTTTGCCTCATGTAATGCATCCATATAGTAGTAATAACAGTAACAATGATAATAATTATAGTAATAGGTAGCATATATTGCACACTATGAACCAGGTATGGTGCTAAAAGCTTTATGCACATTTTCTCATAAGATTCTCAAAACAACACGATGAGGTAGATAATAATATCTCTTTTGCTAAATGAAAAAACAAAGCAAAGATAAGTGACTTGCCCAATTACCCACTTTTGTGCAGTGTACATTCTGGTCCTTGGAGAATTATGATAAATAAATAGCAATTTTGTAAACAAGTAATTACAAAAAACACAGCATTACAAAGGCTTTTCCCATTAATAATTAGTCTTTCTTTCTTCATGGTGCTAGACAACTTCAGAAGGGTTGGGTAGCTACAGTTCTCTGCTGGGCTAAAAAAAAACTGATTGCTTTTATTCAGCTTTAAAAAAAAAAAAAACTTTTAAAATTTGCTACCATTTTTTCTTCTTTCTCTCTTTCTTCCTGGGTGACAATATTTTCCCTTTCCTAGGTGATCAGTTTTCTTCTCAGCCACCATCAAATTACACCTATTTTTAGTATACTACCAAAGTTCTTATATTTAACAAATTGTAGTGATGTTTCAAAATGGTGTGCTCTTCACACACAGAGATCATACCTTCAAGGAGTTCTTCATTAGCTGTTTCGCCTCTCAAGAGGATTTTCATTTTTAAGAAAAGCCCGGCAGGATTTAAATGTTCCTATTTTAAACAAAGAAATCACAATGATATTAAAATTGTGGAATGTAAAAGACAATTTTCAAGTAATTGCTAGCTTTATTAAACCACCTTGGGATAACTCATGATCAAAGGAAATCAAAATTACAAAAGATTATATCATAACATTCATTCTATCCCTGAGGATACTTCCCAATATTTTATTCAATCTAAATGAAATAATATATGGAAAAGAACATGTAAATATTTCTAATGAGTGACAAACATTTAATGACAAGATCAATACTTAAACTGTATGAATCTCGGGCCATGTTCTTTGTAAGCAAAACTACAAAACAGTTAATTTTATTTTCTTTTGAGATTGTTTAAGCCACCCAGTCTATAGTATTTTGTTATAACAGCTCAACCTAGCCAACGCAATTTAGTTTTGTCTACATTTGAACTTCACTTAAACAATCATAATGCATATAAGTTCTTCTTTGGCTTCTTAGATATGTTCTTCTGTGACTTCGATTCAAATTATGTTTTTTCATATTCATCCATATTGATACACGAAATTTATTTGTTTTCATTACTATATAGCATGGTTCACAAAAGGTGGACCCTGATTCAGCACCATCTGGGAACTTGTTAGAAATGCAAGCCTCATCCAAAACCTACTGAAGGAGAAACTCTGGGAGTATTGCCTAGCAAATTGTGTGTGGCATGTGTGTAAGAAAATGTGTAAAATAATTATTATTGATTTGCATTATAGAAAGTTTCCAATTCAACACGAATTCTATTATCTGTTTAGTAAGGTAATAAATGAGAAAACTGTTTAACAGACGCTCTAGGTAATACTTATAACAAGTTAAAAGTTTGAGAACAACTATTGTATAGTATTGTGTTATATGACTAAATCACAATTTGTTTGCACATTATATTTTGAACATTTGAGCTGTTTTCAACCCAATTGCTATTATGAACAATCCTGCAATCAGCATTCTGTACACCTCTCCTTGTATACAAATGCTAGAGCTTCTCTAAAGTATACACCTAGGAGTGAAGTTGATGGGTGGTTGGGTATGATCAAATTCTACTTTATCAAATGATGTCGAATTTGTTTTCAAAGTAGTTGTACAATTCTTAAAAAACTAGGAGTGAAGGGAACTTCCTCAACCTGACAAAGGGCATCTATGCTATACCCATAGCTAACACCATAATTAATGGGAAAATACTGAAAGCTCGCTTTCTAAGATTAGAAAAAGAAATTGCTCTTGCCAATTCTATTTAACATAGTAATGGATGTTCTTGCTAGAATAATTAGAAAAGAAAAAGAGACAAAAGGCATGCAGATTGGAAAGCAAAAAGTAAAACTATCTTTATTTACAGAAAATACTATATATATATATATATATATATATATATATAGGCAGAGTTTGGCTTTTGTTGCCCAGGCTGAGTGCAGTGACACAATCTTGGCTCACTGCATCCTCTCCTCCCTTCTGGATTCCAGTGATTCTCCTACCTCAGACTCCCAAGTACCTGGGATTACATGCGTGCACTATTTGTTTCATGGAAAGAAAATTTTTCTCAAAAATCTCTGGTGTTCAAAGAAGTGTATTTGTTTTAGTCTGTTCATGCTGCTATAACAATATATCATAAACTGAATACTTCACAAACAACACATACTGATTTCTCACAGTTCTGAAGGCTAGAAACTCCAACGTCAAGGTGCCTGGTGCCTTCTCATGTCCTCACATGGTAAAAGGGGTCAACAAGCTCCTGCGGCCCTCTTTTATTAGGGCAGTAATACCATTCAAGAGAGTTTCCCAATGACTTTATCATCTCCCAAAGTCCCCACCTCTTTTATTTTTACCTCCATTGTACACCAAAAAGCCCTCACCTCTTAATATCATCACTTCGGGGGTTAAGATTTCAACATGGGAATTTGAGGGGACACAAACATTCAGATTATAGCAATATTTTATTTTTCCTTTCTGTGCTATAGAAGAGATTACAACAATCTGTGAGAGTAAATGCTGAAGCAAATGTCTAAACTGGGTTTCAAAATGTGATCAAAACTTCAAAAAACACATTAAGTTAGTATTCAAAAATAAGAGCCTCATACCTTGTTTGCTAGGTTTATAGCATTGAGAGCCTTATCATAATATTTGGTGCCATCCCAATCCAAATAATTGATGGCTAATAACCGTAGAACTTGAGCCTGTAACAAAATTAGAAAAAAAGCAGATAGCTGATGGTTAAACTTAAATACAACAGCTGACTAGCAGTTCCACAATGACAAGCATCTTCTGAAACATAGTCTTGGAAGATGTCTCATCATTATGCTACCCATTCAAAACATTGTCTAAGAATCTTACAGTAATGGCTACATTCCTGGCTTATTTAAATTTAATATAATTGTGTTAATATAATTATTTTCTTAACAGTGTTTAACACAAGTATTTTATCATACTCACTTTTAAAATAAGGAAACCAAGGCAGAGCAGTATTTCATTTAATCAGCTTACCACCTCGTTATTATCATGGAACAACTCTAAGAACTGATAAGCTCCCCCAAACAACTTTGATGAAATAAATACAGCATTTCTGAGAAATACCTGCAGCTATTTCATAATAGTAAAAGGATCAAATCATCCAGAAGACATAGCAAAATGAATGAATCTCACAATGTATATTTTTAAAGAGCCAGACGTAAAACAGGACAACTGTATGATTCCATTTATACAAAGCTCAAGAACAGCCAAAAATACTCTAGAGTAATAAAAGTCAGAATAGTGGCTTTTTTTCCTTAGAAGTAGAGGTGGGTATTAACCGGAATGGGGCCAAGGAAACTTTTGGGGGTATTGTAAGTTTCTGTAATCTTGATCTGTATGGTGTAATATACAAAACTATATATTAAAACTCATCAAGCTGTACACTTGAGACTTGTGCAGTTTACTGTATGTAAATTACACCTCAAATGATTGCTGGCATGAAATAAAAAATTACTGCATAGTATTACTTCACGAAACTTACAATATGAATACTCCATATGAATCAAGCTTCTAACCTACTTTCCATCCTTATTTCCTTCTTAGACATCTCCCATCTAGATCCCTTGCCTGGAATCATTTTCTTCCTCCCTTTAAGCTGTGTGGATCCCATCTACAAGGCCTATCTCCTACCAAAAGGCTCCTTCAACTACTCTAGCTAATCTTGATAATCCCGTTTTCTACATGCCTTTCTGCATACTTCAGGTCAGTACCACAAAGTTTATCATTATTTTCCCAAATTGTTTCACTTGCAGTAGTGTTTTTTAAATTCTATTTTTCTTCATTGAAGTGTAAAATACATATAGAAAAGTTCAAAAATCTCAAGAGCTCTATGCTCTTATGAATTCTATCCTCTATGAATTTTCACAAAGTAAACACATGTATGTTAACAACTGAAAAATCAAGAAACAGAACATTAACAGCAACAAGTTCACCTGATGCTTCTTTTCAGATTCTATTTCAAATAGGGGTAACCAATTCCCTGATGTCCAACACCATATATTCATTTTAACTGTTCTTGGCATTAACATTTATGGAATCATACAGTATGTACTGCTTTGTATCTTGCTTCATTTATTCAATATTATAGGTGAGAACATCCATATTGTTGCAATTATTGTAGTTAATTGAGTCTCATTGCTATATAATAAGTGACAATGTCACTATATATATATAATTTATTTTTAATTGTAGTGAAATACACATAACATAAAATTTACCATCTTAACCCTCTTTTTAAATTTTAGGTGAGGTGCAGTGGCTCATGCCTGTAATTCTAGCACCTTGAGAGGCCGAGGTGGGAGGATCACTTGAGGCCAGGTGTTTTAGGCCAGCCCAGGCAACAAAGTGAGACCTCCATCTCTATAAAAAATTAAAAATTGGCTAAATGTGGTGGGGTGCACCTGTAGTCCCAGCTACTCGCTAGGCTGAGGAGGGAGGATTGCTTGAGCCCAGGAGTTTGAAGGTTACAGTGAGATGATCACACCCACTGCCCTCCAGCCTGGGTGACAAGACCCTGTCTCAAAAAAATCTGTTTTGGAGATGGAGTTTTACTATAATTCTCAAATGGAAACCA
The DNA here is from genome assembly GCF_048565385.1 of Saimiri boliviensis. Classification (NCBI taxonomy): domain Eukaryota; kingdom Metazoa; phylum Chordata; class Mammalia; order Primates; family Cebidae; genus Saimiri; species Saimiri boliviensis. The sequence continues at coordinate 59,818,999 of NC_133470.1, forward strand.
CTGGCTATTCACAGGCATGATCACAGCTCACTGCAGCCTCTAACTCCTGGGTTCATGCAATCCTCCTGGCCTAGCCTCCTGAGTAGTTGGGACTACAGATACACACCACTGCACCTGGCTCCATGACCATTTTAGACATTTTTAACATCCATCTGAAGAACTGTCTTATCTTGCAAAACTGAAACCCTATACCCATTAAATAATAGTTCCCAATTTTTCCCTCTCCCTACTCCATAAAACCACCATTTTACTTTCTGTCTCTATGAATTTGACTACTCTATGTACCTCACATAGTGGAACCATACATTATCTTTTTGTGAATGGCTTGTTTCACTTAGCATAATCTCCTCACAGTTAACCCATGTTGTAGTATGTGTCAGATTTCTTTCCTTTTAAAGCCAGGATAATATTTCATTGTATTCACTTGTACTAGTTTTATCCTTCAATCGTAAGTTCCTTAAAGGCAGAAGCTACATTTTATGCCTCTCTTTTATTCCCCACATATTATGGTGATAAATATATTAAAAGGCATTCAGCTACATTTTGATTAATATGCTGTAATAGTAAGAATAAAATGGATATTCAAAAAATTTCATTTTGCTATAGAATGTAGTAATTTTACAACACATTTATTTACACAATCACATTTTGCTTCATTACATATTAAGGTCAATTTCCATATCCAGGCATGTTCTGTCTGGGTAGTTGGGGAAAAATCTGCAACTTCAAAATATGCAATAAGAAAAGTTAAAACTAGGCCAGGCATGGTAGCTGAATACTGTATTCCCAGCACTTTCAGAGGCCAAGGTGGGCAGATTACCAGAGATCAGGAGTTCCAGACCAGCCTAGCCAACATGGCAGAACCTCATCTCTGCTAAAAACACAAAAATTAGCCAGGTCTAGTGGCCCATGCCTGTAGTCCCAGCTACTTGGGAGGCTGAGGCACCAGAATCGCTTGAACCTGGGAGGCAGAGGTTGCAGTGATTACACCACTGCACTCAAGCATGGGCAACAGAGTGAGACTCTGTCAAAAAAAAAAAGAAAAGAAAACTTAAAACTTACATAGTCAAACATTGTTCAAAGTACTCTACGTATATTAATTCATGAGTACACGCCTATGAGGTAGATTATATTATATAAATGTATTTTTAAAATGCACTGAGATGTTAAATGATGTGCCCAATACCTAATTTACTCATAAATGTGAGTATGCTATTGTAATTTTATAATAACATAAAGTAGGTTCTTCAACCTACTTCTACAATATTTAACATGATCCTTACCAGCATTTCTGTATCAGTAGAAACCTTATCCATCTTCCCAATATCATAGCTTTGGCTGTCATTAAAAAGAAAAAAAAAAAATATATATATATATATACACATATCCATTTCAAGTAATATATAATTTTTAAGATATTTTCTTAAATATTGATGCTCTTTTCCATTTGTACATATATATGGCATTAAATATATATAATATACTTAAATTATTATAATATATACTGCATTAAATGCTTTACAAGTGTGTACAAGCTCTTTGGCCATTTAAAGTTAAAGAAATATAAATATGTATTTATTAATTTTTTACTTAGTTATTTTTGAGATGGAGTCCCATTCTGTCACCCAGGCTGGAGTGCAGTGGTGCGATCTTGACTCATTGCAACCTCCATCTCCCAAGTTCAAGCGATTCTCCTGCTTCAGCCTCTCGAGTAGCTAGAATTACAGGCACCTGCCACCATGCCTGGCTAATTTTATGTGTGTGTGTGTGTATTTTTAATGGGGTTTCACCATGTTGGCCAAGCTGGTCTCGAACTCCTGAGCTTAAGTTATCTGCCAGCCTCAGCATCCCAAAGTGTTGGATTATAGGCATGAACCACCATGTCCAGCTCCGAAGACACATAAATATATTTTTAAAATAAAATAAATGCAGTTGTTTTCACAGAAACAAATGCTTTAGCAATATTCATTAAGTCTCAAACCACCCTTCTGAAGCACTATTAGTTCCATTTTGCGGCTGAACAAACCAACATAGAAATAAAATTATTTCTGATATTTCCTAGATTGGTACTGAAAATGAGAGTGAGGGGTTGGGGAGGACAGAAATTCGATTTTCAGTTCTCTGCTTTAATTACTAAACCATATTATCTACAGGACATTCCAATAACCACAAATAATATATTAATATGAGTTTCAAGGTTTCAAAACCTAACACCTACAAAGCAAATCAAAGATCACTCACCATAAAATTGGTATTCCAAAGGAGTATGTCAATAAAATCTTGGTGAATTGAACTAACTTGAAGACAATACTTTGAAATATTCCTTTAAAATTTAAAAAAAAAAAAAAAAAACAAAACTCTAGGCCAGTCGCAGTGGCTCACACCTGTAATCCTAGCACTTTGGGAGGTAAAGGCAGTTGGATCACTTGAGGTCAAGAGTTCAATACCAGCTGGGCCAACATGGCAAAACCCCATCTCTATTAATAATACAAAAATTAGCCAGCATGGTGACTCGTGCCTGTAATCCCAGCTACATGGGAGACTGAGGACTGAGAATCGCTTGAACCTGGGCCGTGGAGGTTGCAGTAAGCCAAGATGGCACCACTGCACTCCAGTCTGGGTGACGAAGTGAAACTGTGTCTCAACAAATGAATAAAAATAAAAATGAACTAGAAATGACCCAGAACTGTCAAACTGAGTTTTCAGATTGCTAACAGTGATATAATGCTGGCTTAGTCATTGTCAGCCCTATTTCACAGAGGTCTCCTTTAGTACATTAACCTTATACTTCCAGTTTTTAAAATAACCAATGAGGGTGGAACTTCTGCAATGATGATATAAGGCGCTCTTTAGACACTCTCCCCAGTGAAACAACCACTCATCTGGACAATTCATTAAAACAACCACTTAGCCTCTGAAAATTGAAATTGTCCTAAGGGCATATAGAAAATGAGAAAACATTTATTCATGAAAATAGACTAAATCTCAGTAAAACCAGTGAGAGTCTATGGCATTTGAGCTATAAACTGCTCCCATCTATATTGGCTCCAAGTGATGGAAGCTACTCTAGATCGGTGCAGCCAAGAAGATAGGAATTACTTTTCCCCACAGCTCCTAAAATCCTAGGCTACAGTTTCACCTGTGGAGAAGCAGGCTGCCAGACTATCTTGACATTCCCAAGCCTGTGTCATGGAAGTGTTCTGGGCAAGCACAATAGAGAGGACTAGATTTTCTCTGCCTACTCAGCTCTCACTCTTAAGAGTAAGAATTCAACCCCAAATGTGACAGGTCAAGACTTCTGAGATTCTGATCATCTTCAACCCAGCTGATTCATCAGGCAGAGGTTCCATGTCAAAAGGGCACACTAAGAAGACCAAAGGCTGCCACACTGCCAGAATTTACTAATACGATAGCAATAAAAGCATGCCATGCTCCCTGCACCGAGCTCTAGTCATGTGGCTCAGAGGTTCTGACCAGAAGCAAGGGCCAGCAGCAAAGAAGAATTCTGCATCTCTTCCTGAGGGGACTGATGTATTTAAAACCGAGCATGGAGAAGTTCATGTCTAAGGGCACTGCTGAAAACAATGGAGATCCTGGTAGTGAGCAATTAAGAGGGAGTTGATAGCTCCATGATAATAGTCAGCAGACCAACCAGAAGGTTACCAAAGAGAACCAGGTTAACAGCCAAGAAGAAAACCCCTGGGGTCATACTTATCCCTGGAGGTCCAGAAGACTGTGCACATGTGCCATTCTGCACCCACTCAGGCACAATCAGAGAAAGTATTAAGGCAGACTAAAAAGCATTACCCAAGGCATACACAGATCTATCAGCAAAGGACCTTCAGCCTCATTGGCTCCAGGGCCTTAAGCAGAACCTCTAACTAAACACCAACTGAAAATTAAACTAAGATCCAGGAAAGCCAGCTAAACTAAGATCCAGGAAAGCCAGCTTAAAAATCAAATCGACCTCATACCGAGGGATCTGGGAGACTGTGCACATGGCCAAGACTATGCTTTCTTGGGCACCAGCAGAGAAAGAGTCTACAAGCTATTAGTCCCTGGATGAATGCAAGACAAAACCACAAACTCCCTGAGCTATAAAAACAGTCTCTAAACAAACACACATCCCACAGGAAAGGATGAAAAATCTAACTGGCTAAGTGAGTTTAAGCACAACTTTGGGCCAGTAAGTGAACTAGGATGCAGGGGTTACTCCATAAGAAGCCATGAATAGATAAAAACGAGGGGGAAAATTCCAAGGAAGAATATTAGAGGCCACACAGTGTGGGGAAAATAAATTACACCAAATTAGTTCAGCCAAGTGAAAAATAAATGACTAAACAACAAAAACAATAAGCTCCAGAAAGAGGAGAAACAGTATCTAGACTTGCTACAATACATTTTCCAAAATGTCTAGTTTTCAACAAAACATTGTAAGACATACAATTAAAAAGTACAGATGCCGGAGAGGATGCGGAGAAATAGGAACACTTTTACACTGTTGGTGGGAGTGTAAATTAGTTCAACCATTGTGGAAGACAGTGTGGCGATTCCTCAAGGACCTAGAAATAGAAATTCCATTTGACCCAGCAATCCCATTACTGGGTATATATCCAAAGGATTATAAATCGTTCTACTATAAGGACACATGCACACGAATGTTCATTGCAGCACTGTTTACAATAGTGAGGACCTGGAACCAACCCAAATGCCCATCAATGATAGACTGGACAGGAAAAATGTGGCACATATACACCACGGAATATTATGCAGCCATCAAAAACGATGAGTTCGCGTCCTTTGTAGGGACAGGGATGAACCTGGAAACCATCATTCTCAGCAAACTGACACAAGAGCAGAAAATCAAACACTGCATGTTCTCACTCATAGGCGGGTGTTGAACAATGAGAACACATGGACACAGGGAGGGGAGCACTACACACTGGGGTCAGTCGGGGGGAAATGGGGGAGGGACAGTGGGGTTGGGGAGTTGGGGAGGGATAGCATGGGGAGAAA